>NW_022631168.1:0-92538 GCF_010015895.1 Lontra canadensis | reverse complement strand
GGGATCCCCCAGCCAACGAAGATGCTTTCCGGGCTGACCCGGCTCTTGAAGTCATCACTGAGGGCACCCCTGCGGGTGCAGATGAAACCGGGGCCTCCCCAGCCAACGAAGATCCTGCTGAGCCTGTCTCAGCCAACGTGGAGGCCAGTGAGGCAGTTCCTGGCACTGTGGAAGCTGATAGGGCTGCCCCTGCCCCCCAGGAGAGCTCCAAGATCTTCCCTGCCACTCACGAAGATAAAAATGCTCCCATCTCTGTGGGCCTAGGTCAGGCAAGACCCTCAGAGGCCCCTGGGGGTCCCATTCCTGCCCAGATGGGCCGAGTTCCCAGGGTGGGCCCAGGGGTTCCTGGCTATGAGCCAGAGGACCTAGCCCAGGCCGGAGATCAGGAGGCCAGAGGGCCCCCTGAGGAGGGGCTGGAGCCCATCCCAGAGGAGTCGGGAAATGAGGATGGGGCTGGGGAGACGATCCCCCCCAAGTCCTCCTCAGGCAAATAGGCTCAGAAGGCCCAGGGGCCCCCTCTCCTCTCAGGCAGCAGAGCTCTGGAGGCAGGGGGAGGCCATGCCGGGGCAGCAGCCTCACCCCATGTGGGGGGGCAGGGCTGAGGGAGCAGCCCACTCAGCCCAAACAAATTCCTAGGACCCCATCTCCCCAAGGCACCCTAGCCACCACCATGAGCCCTTCCAAGTGACCAGGATGACCACATTTGACACCACATGGGGCGGGGAAATGTGCCCCCCCCAACCCATGGCAGCACCATACCTGGCCCCAGCCCCAGTCCCAATCCATGCCAACTCAGGCAGCCAGTCTGGGAAGCACCCCTGAGTGGCTGATCCTAGCCTAGGTGAGGGGCACCCAGAGCCATCTGCCACCTACACTGGACTGGGAGATGTTAGGAACCGCCTCAAGGGTGCCAGCCTCTTGGGTCGCCCAAGAGGGAGACCCTCATGTACATCCCCCAGGGCACGTCGCTCCATGTTCTGGGAAACCCGCTTGTGTCTCTGTAGGGCCCTTATGACCCACGTGTCACGTTACTCCCCCACCCCACTAGGTCCCGTTCCTGTGCAGAGCCTTGAGGTGTGCAGGAGCCCGCGGTGGGTGTCCTGGCCCACCGGGGCAGCCACCCCCCGCCCGGGGGCCTGCCGTGAGCTTCGGTGGTGACCGGGGCTCCGCCTGCTCTCTCCCAGTGTTGTGAGCTCCACCGCTGCTTTCTCGGTGTAGATTCAAGCCGGCCGCTGCTTGTTCTCGTGGAGATGTGTGTGTGCGCTTCTCTGAGCAGCTGTCCCCAGCCCCAGCCCCGAGATCCCCAGCCCAGTTCCAGGAGACGGCCGGAAGGATGCCCGAGGGCACGGCTGCTGCTCGCCCCGTGACCTCGGGAAGGAGGAACCGACCAAGGACCGAGGTGGCCAGCGGGAGTCTCCACGGGAACCGTGCTCTGATGTGCCACCCAGTTATTTCTTGTGACTCCGTGTCCCCGGCTTGGCCGAGTGTCCCCTGCTGCGTTTTCCACCTTCCTGGGACTGTCCTGTGCAGGCCTTAGGGTGGCACCAGGCCCCAGCATGTCAGCCAGAGGGGAGGGTGCCCTGGGGTGAGGGGATGTGGCCAGTTTCTATTGTCCTGGCCAGAGGTTGATCGTGGGGCCCCCAGGAAGGGAGGCAGGAGGGCCACAGTGTTGGAGGAAGCAGAGACACCTCGTTTGGGACCCCAAGAGGAGCGGGGCATAACCTATGGGCTCTAGTGGCTGTTAGATGTTCCTTTCTCTGTTGTCATTCCCTCTTTGATGGTTTCAGTAAATGTTTTCTTCAATAAAGTTCATTGCATGTTTCAGCTGAGTCTCGCCTCTGCTGTGGGCAATATAAGGAAGGGTTTGCTGGTTTCCTGGGGTTGGGGGAGGGAGCCAGCGAGACGATTTTTGTCCAGTACCTATGGGAGACTTTTCCAGTGAGAGGTTATGTGAGGCACTTGGACGGGAAGACTAGGATATGATCAGGTCCTTTCTTCTATTTTATAGGTGGATTGTAAAATTTTGGGGTTCCATTGGCCCTTATCTTGGGATGGTCCTGTCCTCTTTCCCTTTTGAAACTGAGTGGGAGTAATCATGGTTTTCTTCTTTACTAAGTTAAAGGGGTCGCTGACATCCAGTTCCTGGGATTGTACACTGCTTAAGGTGTGCAGTGAATGGAGTGGGGCCATGCATCAAAGAGCTGTCATAGCTCCAACTCCCATAGCATCCTTGTTGAGAAAGTCATTATTAAAAAGTGATAGGTTTTTGAAGAACCCCGAATGTATTTTGTTATTCTAAGCATGAAACTCATCATGGAACAACATTAACAACACTTACTGAGCAACTGAAAAAATCTAGACACTTGGGTTTCTGGGAGAATGGGCATATTTTCCTACTGCCTCCACTTGCTAACAGGGTTGGTGTCAAGGAAAAAAAAGATGAGGCTACTTAGATGGACAATGAAGGGGGATGCACGATAGCTAGGGGAGGGGACGGGTCTGCTCTCTGAAGGGGTCATGTTTTGGGGTGGGGGTAGTTGGGTTCACACTAAAGGCGGTGGGAAGCGGTTGCACCACTTAGGTGGGCCCAATGGACACTGCTCACTTCCTCTGTCCTGGGAAGCTGCCACTTGAGGCTGAGGCTGGAAGGAGCAGAAAATGCCTGGTTGGCATTTTCCCAGCCTCCCCTGAAGTTAGGGCCTGGGCACATGACCAGCACCCATCGGTCAGATGACTCTGGGCCCAGAGATGGGAACTAGCAGGGGCCACATAGATTGCACTTGGGTGCGCTGGTGACAGCAGGGGCGTCGAGACTGGTTTCCTGAGGAGCAGTGGGGCTGTGGCTCTCATATCGCCGCTGTAAGTTGGAGCGTCTGTGCCCAGTTGTGGGACGGAGCTGTAGCAGTTCTTGGCACCTGCCCAGGGCAGTGTGATTCAGACTCCTGCTCCTCTCTGCAAGGCCTCCAAGCCTGGCTCTCCAGCCCTCCCCAAATACCCATGAGACACCTGTCACTCTTCAGCTAATTTCCTTTGAGCTTCCATCAGCGGCAGTGGGATGTGATTGTTAAGGACACGTGGTGCAGGAGCCTGCAAATGACACTTGCTGAAAGAGCTCCCACCCTCCGCACGGGAAAGGACATTGCTGCTGCTGCTCCTGCTGGGCGGCTGGGAGTTGGGAAGGCCATGTCCATGCCCTCCAGGGCAGGTTGGGGGAAAGCAGGCCAGGGGAGCCTAAGGTTTTGGCCCCGGGGTATGGGGCACTGTAGGTGGGCCTTTGCCTCTTGTATCTTGGAACTGGGTGCTATAGCTGAAGTCTGAGGGAGCATCAGTCTGGTGGAGAGAGGGGAGTCCCCAATCTGGGGTCGGCAGCAGGGCACATGCCTGAAAACCCTTCCCAGGCCCAAGTGAAGTTTGCATGTGAATTGGAAGAACACACTGGTTGACTCCATCCAGCCAAGTGAGCAGGCTGCTGGGGGAGCCCTTGTTCCCGGTTCCCCAGAGCTTCTGGTGCTTTACTCATGTCTCAGATGGGGTGGGTCAGAGACACCCTCGCAGGCAGACCGCCATAACACTGTTCACGTTTCCTTCTTGGTCTCCTTCCTGTGCCCTCTGCCTGGCCACGGTGTAAGTCCACGTACATCCAGCCCCTTTCTGTCCTTGCCTGTACCCGGGGGCAGCTGGTGGACCCCTGAGGAGTGGAGAGCTGCTCCACCCCAGCAGTCACACGGTTTCCAGTGCGTGGGGTCGGATCCAGGGCTGATGGTTAAGGGGTGGAGGTTGAGAGTGAGGACTGCCCTCCCCGAAGCCCAGTGCAGATGCGACTGATACCCACACCTGGCCCCATGCCTATCCCAGTCCCAGCCCGTTTCCTATCTGTAGAGGAGGTGACTGTATTCAACAAAAGACAACTAGTACCCCGGTATGGAGTGCCCTGAACGATGAAAAAGAAGCCTGCTGGCTGCCTGTGGGGGGGGGGGACTTTTTGCCTGCCCCTTGGCGGGCACTCAGGAACTGGCCTTGAGCCGCTCCCCAACAGGGGCTTCATGTGGGGGCCCGAGTCTTGCTCTGCCAACACATTCTGATGGCCTCACAGGGCTTCAGGGGACAAGTCCCCTGGAGTAGGGCTCCAGAGACTCTTCTAGAAGCTAGGTCCCCAAGGAGCCATCTTATTTCTTCTGGGTAAGTGGGGCCTCCGGGCTCAGGGTGGCCTCAAGGGAGCGTTTGGTGAACCCATGCCCCCGTGGCCACCTTCTGGGCCCCAGAACTCGATCTTCTCCAAGGTTTAGGGCTGGGGAGGCAGTGCAAGTCTGTTCCCATTAGGACCCACTTCCGTCATCTGGTGCATTCTGGTGCATTCCAAATGTGCTGGGATGGTGGTGGACTGGGGAAGCTGGCCAAGGGGGTTGCATCAGGAACTCGAGCTTGAGCGGGCTTCAGCACTGCTGCAGGGGCAGCACTTCCAGGATGTTCTCTCCACGTGGCTGGGCCCCGGGGCTGTTTCCCCTCGGTGATCCTGTCTCCCAGTCCTGCCCACCAGCACGCACAGAGACAAGTGCCCACAGGGCTGTGGGGGGCTCAGTGAGCCAAGGCATGTGTGTTTCTGAAACACAAAGTGGATGACCCCCCACCATGTAGACAGGTGGTGGAGAGGGGTGGAGGAAGCAGGGAGGCACCCCCAGATGTGGGCTAAGTTACAACTAGTTCTTCCAGAATTCCTTGCCCTTTATGGTCCCAAGTTAGGATTGGCTACAGGAGGAATTTGCACAAAAAGTGGAAGAGAGAAATGAAGCAAGGGTCATTTACAAACTTGCTTGGAACGTCAGTGTAGCACGGTGGTGTTGACCTGCTGCTGCCTCCGGATTGCCTCCTACCACTTCTCCAAGTGCTCGGCCAGGTGTGAGGGTGGCTCCGTGGGGCGCAGCACTCACCTCCTGCAGGTCATCTGCCTAGTCTGGGTGTGATGTGGTGGGACACAGATGCGGCTTCCACTTCGATCTTACACCACCCCCACCCCGCTTCTCACCATCTTCACTTCCTTCATGCCAGCTCTGCTGAGATCAGGCCCCAAAGGAGCAGATCCCCTCACTGAGGGGGGTGTTGTACCCCACAGAACAACATCTGTACCCCTTAGGAAGTGAGTTCTGATTTCGAAGGCACCTTAGCCGGCAGGCACACCACAGCCTGGGCTCCCACCAGGCCCTCCTCCACCCTGCCGCAGAAATCTCCCTGCCTGGGACTGTCCTGCCCTAGCTGCCCCCCCGCCCCCCGCCCATGGCCACAGGCTCCTTGTTGCCCCTTGCTCCAGTCTGCCCTCCTGGGGCGTCTTCGAGCTGCTGGCAGCCAGGGCCCCCTGCCATGCAGTCCCTATTGCTGTTGCCTCTCGGGGGTTACTTCAGGCCACATTCTCTTTAGCTTCTTCCCAAGTGAGTGAGAAGTTCCACGAACTAACACCCAGCTGGGTTACGGTTTAAGAACAGCTCAGACTCAGGACTGCCCAAGAAGCCTTATCTTGCTCATCAAAGGGGCCAGAGCCAGTCCAGGACTCCCTCGTGACTTGCTCAGCCAAAGGGCGGGTGGAGCTCTGTGCTCATGCTGGAGTCTCCGCTGCCTGTAAAAGAGGCCGACTCAAGAAAGGAAATTCCTTCAAGGCCTTGGGCTCCTTTCCTCTGTAGTCTTACGGAGGAACGATGGGCTGGCTTTCCTTCAAAGGCAGCTTCAAAGACAGAAACGGCATTGGGAACTGCAACAACCCCTAGCCACAAATTAGGACACTCTCCAGCCAAACACTGCTATGTCTGGACGGGGTTGGGGGGCCAACTGGGTCAGCGATGGCTCCTCGCAGATGGAACAAGAATCAGACTGCTCCAAAGTCAAGGATCACAGTCTGGCAAGTCATAGCCAAATAGAAAACAAATCTCTGGTTAGACTAATGAAACTTAGGGACGGGCCACAGGAGCAGTGGCACATCAGTGTGCAGACGCAGTCAGACCAAGCGGAAGCCGGAGACAATGTGGACATGTTGGCAAAATCAAGCACATTCCCAGTGCATCGTGGGTCCTACATGCAAACTGGCAACAGCAACAATTACACAAATAGTAAGAGGAGGAAAGGAATGGAAGCAAACAGACGAAAGCACATCACAAGGGAAAATTACACAAAAACTACAGGGATACTCGACAAAACAAAACAACCAACCAACCAAACAAACAAAAACAAAGCCAAAAAACCCTCCAGTGATGTAAAGCAATTCCAGAAAACATGATTTCCCAAAAGAAAAGACAGTTTAATGAAGAGATGATGAGAAAACGGAAGGAAATGAAAGAAAGGCAGAAGCCAGAAAAGAATTGAGAGAAATACAAATATTACTGAGATGAAAGCCCCACTAAGAGCAATTCACTCTGAGTAAACATGATCAAGGAGAACACGTGCACCATGGCCACGTGGGGACACGTTTGTAAGGTTTGTACAAAATGTAAGAGAGCAGAGGGTTGGAGAGAAGGCAGGAAAGGGAATTATACATATGTATACAAAGTCGGTATTCCTGAAAAAGAGAACAAGAGGAGAACCAGTTCCATCCAACTTCTCTGTCAAGTCAAAAAGCAGAAAGTCAAAATGACCCCTGGATGATAAGGAGAAATTTAAGCAAAGACTAGAGGAGGGGAAGAATGAACACCAATTCTGCGTATGTGCAGAATTAATATGAGGCAAGTGTGAGATTATGCAGTCACACCTGTCCTGTTCCAGGGCACAGTGCAAATCTTAGAAACTTTGACAACGTACAAGTCCTAAAGTAACACAAAGCAGAGGTGGAAAAGAGGGGTGGGAGGAGGAGCATGGGTTGATTTCTTCAGCTGTTAGAGTAGTCATTGGATACTGTGTTGGAGCATGAAATTAAGCATAATGTTTCAGGTATTTCAAAAAGCTTAGAATTTTTCATGATTTCTTTCCTTAACCTCTGTGGGATCTCTTAGGAACTAGGACTTCTTGTAAAGAAACACTTATTACAATTTCAACAGTATTTTCATTTTCTGTTTTTTTTTCTTTGTTCACAAATGAGATGAGTGAGTGTAATACTTTAGATGAAACGCAGTGCATATGTCATGACGCCATTTTTACTGAGACATAATCCACGTACCTTTTTAGTGTACAGTTCTGTGTCTTTAGTGCATACTCACAATGTGTACCATACATTCTGTGTATACTCACAAAGTCGTATGGCTGTTATGACCATCAGGTCCCACGACATTTCCATTGCTCCAAAAGTAAATCCCATGCCCATTAGCAGGCATCCCCCATTCCCTGCTCCCCCAGCCCCTGACATCTACTGATCTGTTTCTGTTGCTAAGGATTTGCCTGTTCTGGACATTTCATATCAATGGAATCATATGCTACGTGGCTTTTTGATTCTGGCTCCTCTTACTGGGGATGCTGGATGATCCTTTGGGGGAAATAGTTTTGTCTTATCTACATATTCCTACATCTGTCCATCTTTCTATCAGTGCACACCGGGGCAATGTAAATGAGGGGGATTTCTGGGTGCCGGGATTTGGGCTGGATTCAAACTCATCTCCGGACTTTTCTGGAACACTTATCTTGTTCTGCCATGTGTGTATCGTCTTGTGTCCTCTCCTTGCTACTTGTCTCATGGTGATCTCTGTCTCTTGCTTATTTATTTGGGAAGTAGTTACGGTATCCCTTTTACATGCAGTTGGCAATGGAGCGAGGACAGGGCCTGGGACACAGTAAGCATTAGGGAGAGTGGAGAAGGGTAGACGGCTGGGCTGTAAGTCTACCCAGGTGTTGAGACAACAGCAGTCCCTGATAACTGGCGAGGGATTTGAGCTTGTGGCTGAGGAACAGAGAGGAGTCAAGGATGTACTCCTAATCTGGGCTGTTCTCAGGTTGGGAGACGGAAGGGCCCTGGGCTAGTGGGGCCAGGAAGCCATTAGACCGGAAGTCAGACAATGCCTTACTCAGTGTGCCCTGCTGGAAGTGACCTCTGCCACAACACGGGCATCTATGGCCACAGGCTCATAGGATCCCTCCTTGTAGGCGCCTTTCTAGGTCAAGGTGGCTTTTGTGGCTGGCCTGGGAAACCAGCTCTGAGGGCACACATGGTTTATGTGGGGAAAGGAACAGACTGGAGTGTCATCAAGCTACTCTTGTGTCAGTCTGCCCTTCGTGTGAGTGTGTGTGTGCATGTGTGTGTGCGTGAGAGAGAGAGAGAGTGAGCGAGCACACTTCAGGCACTCTCAATGGGAAAACAAATCTTTCCAGAGCCCAGTGGGGCCCTGCCACGGTAGCACACGTCCTCAGCTCTGGAGCTGCACCGGGTGACAGGGAACGGGCAGAAGGTCAGAGTTACTGCTCGCTTCTCCAGCAGCCTCTCAGCAAGAGACGGGAGAGGGCACTGCAAGCCCCTCTGCTTCCGAACGGCAGTGGCAGAAGCCTGTCTGGGCTTGAAGCTTCCCAGCGTGTGCAGAGCGAAGTTAGGGCCTCTCTCTTTCTGCTGCTGCCTTTGTCTGTACTACACACACACACACACACACACACAAAGCCTAGAGGTCCCGAGGAAAGCTGAGACCCCACTGGGTACAAGATAAGTCTGTGTGGCTTCCAGTCAAAGCCAAGAATGATCTAGCCCTTCCTGTTCTGTTTCCTAGACAACGTGTTTTGTGTAATCACGGTCAAGGCAACGTACGCTTCTGCTCAGAATCAAGGTCACAGTGTAACACAAATTCACCACGGCAACAGCAGACTACTCATCTGACATGATGGGATTTTCAAGGAAAACCACTTGAAAAGTGCTAGCTCCCAGCCGAGTGATCTCGCTTTCTGGCATGACAATTCAGGCTTTACTCCGGTGGAATCTGGAATCCACATCCTTAAAAGGCACAGAATCCCTTGAAAGTTCAACATAAGTAATCCGCCGATGGTGACCAACGCGTCACCATAGGAGCCATCCGACCTGACCTGGCTTTAGGGTTTAGTTCCATCTGCAAACTCACACGTCACCTTGCCCTTGTAAACAGCCATGAGCTGTTCCGTGCCAAGTTAAGCATTTGAGGAACTCTGCCACCAGCTCACGGTGGGACTAAAGGCACCCGCCCTTCCCTTCGTGGGTCTTCGGCAAATGAGTTCTGACAGACAATGGTTCTAGAACAAACCTTGTGGTTTAAGATTTAATCCTGCTCCTAATTTCGGGGCTCAAGGCCAGTTGTCAGTCGCCTCCTAGCTCACACTTCCCCTCTTTGGTAGCGGCCTCTCTGTTTGGGTAAGTGTGAGTCTGAGGCCGTTAGGCAGCGCGTGGGCCGTGTGCTTGAAGGAGCGGGACGAGGAGGACCCGGGGAGGCTCACAGGGCTGTGGAGTCACAAACATCACCCAGAATGGTCTCCTGTGGTTATGCCCTGAGCCAGTCCCCACCCCGATGAGGGGGCCCCACTCCCAGCCTGGAAAGAGAACGTGGGAAGAACAGAGGGCCGCGGACATGAGCGAACATGACATGTTCATGACAGAACATGAGCCCGCGGCAGGTTGGGCATCTGCTGGAGGAGGGGGTGGGATTTACGCACTCCCACAGCCAAGTGATTAGAGGCGCCCTGCTGGGAAAAGTTCTCGGCTCTACTGCTTTGGTTCCCAGCTTTCTGAAAGCTACATTCCGTTCCGATCTCACAGTTCAAGGAAATACCAGCAGCACTTTGTAGCCCTTTTCCATAATTTACCTCATTTCGTCTTTACAAGCCTCGTGTGGTACATGTGACCAAAGTGTGGCCCATGTTAGGAAACTGAGGCCCGCGCTGCTGCATGGTGTGCCCGAGATGGCGCCGCCAGAGAGTGGATCCGCTGCGCTGGGTTTTGTGACAGAGTCCTGCTCTGCTCAGAGCTTCTGTCACCAGCATCGGTACCTCGGGACCCCATGTCTTTCCTGCAGAGGGGCCCCTTTCCCCTTTGCGACTACAAACTCTGTGGGGGCAGGGAATGCCTGTCTTCCCAAGGCACCCCTAGCTCTGAGCCCTTTGCATCCTCAGGCCGGGTCACATAGGAGGGATCCTTCAAAGACCCTGACATTCGTGGAACACCCACTCTGGCCACCCTGGTCTAGGAGTGTGGGGCATAGACATGTTGCTCAGAGTTTGGTGAGGGAGAAGGGAAGCTGCCTACACCTGGACCCCGAGCGGGGTCTGCTGGTGACTGCAGAGGTCCATCGGGAAATCTTGGCCCCAGCTGACTGCACCAGACTCACCCCCTGACTCTTGCTGGAGGACACGAAATGCTGGGCATCCGTCCTCTTCCCCACTCCCTCTCTGCGCGGGCCCTGCATTGTCTCCTTTGCTCTCATCCTCCCCAGGCCTTCTGCTGTGCCTGTTACCCTTGGCCCCCGTACCTCCTCCTCCTCTCCCTCCTGCCTCAACTGAGCAGCTACCACCTTGCACTCCTTCTCTTGCCCCACATACCATGGGGCAAGACGGGGAGGGGGCTGGCACCCTCTTTGCCCTACAGTGTTACTTCCTTAGCTGCATTCCTCTGGCCCTTTTAGGCTCACCTCATCTAGTTAAATCCATCTGGAACATCCCTGTTTGTGTCTCCCCGCTCCTCCCACAGTGGCTTTGTTTCCAAGCTGCCAAGGGAATACCTTGGGCCTGCCGCCCTCCCCGCCTCCACCTCTTCTATCCCCGAGGTGCCTCCTCTGGGCCCACATCTCCTCCTTCCGTCTTCCCACCACCCCAGCTCCTCTACGGTCTCTTGACCTTGATGGGGGACAGTGCCAGTCCCTGCCTCCACCCACCTTTGTCCAGCCCCTTCCAGGCTCCCTTTCACTGCCACCTGGGATTCCAGAGCTGCCCTCTGACTACCTCCTCAGCATTCTTACCTCCCAAGTGCCCGCTCATTCATCCCATGTACTGAGAGCCAACTGTGTGCTGGGGACTTGGCTAGGTGCTGGGATACAGCTGGGACTGGGACCGATCAGCTCTTTGCCCTCATGGATGTCATAGTCCTGACCTTGAAAAGTAGCCCCTCAGTTACAAATAGTGATAACTGTCACGGAGGCGAATCTAGCCCAGGAGGAGAGCGAAGAAGTGACTCCTGTGTTACAGTCTGTGGGAAGAGGACAAGAAAAGCCCCCATCTTTAGCGTGCTGGAGCCCTGTGCTCAGCTCTCTCTGGCCAGGGCCCAGATGATGACTGGCAAGTGTATAAGTTAGCTATTGCTGCATAACAAATCACCAACACCCATTTATTAGCTCATAGTTCTGTCGATTGAAAGTTCCAGGCATGACGTGGGTGGGTCTCAGGATGCCTCACTTGACTGTCTCACAGTCAAGCTATTGCCAGGCTGCCCTTTGGTCTGAAGGATCCTGAAGGTCATGGGCCCTGTTTCCCTGTTTGTGGCTATAAGAATGAGGTTCCTGTTTCTTTCTGGCTGATAGTCAGGGGCTGCTCTTAGCTTCCAAACACCACCTGCTTTCATGGTCATGTGGCCCCCTCCATCTTCGAAGCCAGCAGGAGAATTTTCCTCGCCTTGAATCCCTTTCGTGATTTGAGTCTCTGACTTCCTGTCTCTGGCTTCTAGATCCAGGTATAAAGGGCTCCTGGGACTGGGCCATGGGCCTGGCTGCCTAATAGATTTTCAAGCTGGAGCATCACACAGGGAGTATAAACCAGGCGGCGGAGAGTTGGGGAGGTCAAAGAAAATCAAAGTGGACCCTAGTTAAAATGGCAAAGATAGATCTTCATTAGTAATATGCTACTGCCCAGTGTGAACCCACACAATTTTGACTCATAGGTGAGTGGACATTTTCAAAGATGAAGGAAGGAGCAGGGAAGACATTTCGTGGGCTCAGTAGAGTAAGGGGAGGGAAAAATCACAAAAAGCAGGGAGGGGTGGTGGGTCATATGAAACCTGTCTGAGTTTGCTGACTGGTGCTGCTCAAAGTTAGGCTCCTGCTCTCCCACAAAGGCTGACAGACTAGGGTCTTATCTTCTGGCATTGGCTGGAACAAACTGGAAATTCTTTTGGAAGGCAGCTATGCTCACCACTATACCACCAACGCTGGAAATACTTTTGGCAACCTTGAATTTTCTCAGGCAGGTACTTTAAGGAGAGGGTAGGGTCATCCTAGGGATACAGAGTTGAGCTGTAGAAACTACGTTAGTGTTTTGTTTAAGTCTTTATAGGCCAAGGTTGAGGCCTAGTTGGGAAGAGGGCTCTGAAGAGCCTGCCTACAGTTTGATCCAAGAGAGTCTGTTAGGGCTGTTTTGGAATGTTGCTGACCCAGCGAACCACTCATGGGGGTCTCATTCCGTTGGCCAGTGGGAGGGTGGATCCATGGTTTGTGGGGCCTAAAGCTTATGCAATTTGGAGCGCCTTCTTTAATAAAGGGAATGTAGAATTATAACTACAAAGTTACGATTACAAAATTGCTAGGGCCCATCTCAGGACCAGAGAAGGAGCCCATGTCAGTGAGGACCCTGGAGCTTATACAGTCAGTGATGGGGGTGGGAGTGGGGGGTTCAGTCTCACCGGGCCAACGTCAATGTGTCCGCATGTCTGTGTTCCCTCTGAAGGCTCTAGGGCAGAATCCATTTTCTGGCCTTTTCCAGCTTCTGGAGCAGCATTCCTTGGCTCGTGGCTCCTTCCGCCACCATCAAAGCCAGCAGCAGAGCACCTTCCAATCTCTATCTGCTTGTTACTTCTTTCAGACCAACCTCTTCTAAGGTGATACACATGGTTGCAATTTGGGCCCACCCAGATGATCTAGGATCACCTCCCCATCTTAAGTCCTTAACTCAGTCCCATCTGTGGTGCCTTTGGCCATATAAGGTCACATTCACAGGTTCCAGGGATTAGAATGTGAACATTGTGGGGGGCCACCACATGTCTACTGGCCTTGGCCACATGGGCCCTGAGAAGTACAGGGAGAGACAGAAGCCTGGGAGCACAGCCAGAGCAAAGCCTGCCCCCTCTGGAAAATTCTGCTCTCTGCCCAGATTTATAACACAACTCAAAAGGAATGTAAGAATTGGGGAACAGGTCTAAAATATTTAATCCCTGTCACAGCTGAGTCTCATGTACCTTGAAGTTGATTATGCTTATTTGTGAACAAGGAAAGATTGGGAAGGCCGTGGTCCAGCTGGAATCCAATGACCTCGGAATCACAGCCCATGGAGGGAACGGCCACTGTAGTCACGTAACAGGGATGGAGCTGGTGAATTGATCAGTCCACTGGGGAGTACCAGGGGCTCGGACAGGCTTGCGGCCTCACACAACTGCCTTGTTTCCCATTGCGGTTGCTTTTCCTGCTTCTTTAGATCAGCAAGCATTAAGCAATGTTTACTTTGGCTCAAAAATTGAGGCCCCTCTTTGGCGTCAGAAGGGCTCTTTGTGTTTTGTCCCTCCTGTCAGCTTCAGGTTCTCTGTACCTCAGCTCAAGGCCTAGAGCCTTTTTCCCCCACCTCCTTTTCTCTAGCCATTTGGCGGATTCAACTTTCCCACGTGTCACCCTCTCCACTCACTTTGTTCACTCGTCTCCCCTTTGTCCTCCAGACCACTATCATGGCCTCCTCTGGCTTGCCTGGCCTCCAGGTCAGTCTCCTCCAAGCCGTTTGCCACCCAGGAGCAGAGAGATCCTCGACTAGTGTGAGTCCCATCTTGCCCTGACCCTTCCAGCTGCTCTGGAGGCCGGAAGTCTGAGATGGACACGTGGGCGGGGTTGGTTCCTTCTGAGAACTCTGAGGGACAGTCTGCTCCTCCGTTTTTGGCCACAGCAATCCTAAGCATTCTTTGATCTGTGGCCATTTCATTCCACTCTCTGCCCCGCTGATCACACGGTCTTCTCCTCTGTGTCTGTGTGTGTCTTTCTCGTCTTCTTTACCTTGTGTGGACACCGGTCGTTGGGTTTGGGGCCTCCCCAGTCCACGGTGATCACATACTGAGATCCTTCACTTAATAGTATCTGCAAAGACCCTTTTCGAAAACAAGCTCACATTCATAGCTTCCATGTGGCCGTGTCTTTTGGGGGATCACCATTCAACTATCTACAACAGGTGTATTAGTTTTCTATTGCTGTATAACAAATTCTCAAAAACAGTGGCTTAAGGCAGCACACATTTATTATCTCCCAGTCTCCCTGAGGTAGGAGTGTGGGCTTAGCTGCTCCTCTGCTCAGGATCCTGCCAGTCTGTGACCCAGCTGCTGGCTGGCTGTGTTCGCATCTGAATGGGCAGGCTCCATGCTCCTGGAAGCAGCCCTTAGGCAAGGATGGATGGGAGGAGGTCTCAGTTTAAAAAAATCACCATTTAAGAACTTGAAGCAGTATTCAGAAATTTCCCAGAAAAAATAGGCTCCAGACATTAAAACATTTTCTTTTCTACCAAGATTTCAAGGATTTCCTAAATTATAGAAACTATTCTGGGTATAAGAAAATGAGGAAAATCTACCAAAATTTATTTTTATGAATCTAGTATAATGTAAAAATGGACAAGTATAGGAAGTTAGAGCTAAAAAAAAAATCCTGAAGAAAATATCTGCAAATTGAATTCAGCAATGAAAACCTCTAGTTCGTATATTAAAAGGGTGACTTTTGCAGTGTATGAATTATATCTTAAAGTTGTTACAAAAACACTGAATCCAACAGTATATTAAATGCACGCACACACATTACAAGTAAGTAAGATATATCCTGGTTGATATAAAGATGGTTGAACATCAAAAAAATATATCATTGTCATTTAATGCATATCAAACTAAAAAAGGAAAATCATATAACCATCTCAATAGATCCAGAAAAGGCATTAGATATAAATCAATACTTAAACCTGATGAAAATTCTTATCAAACTAAGAATACAGACAACTTCCTTAACCTAATAAAGATTAACTACCAAGGGGTGCCTGGGTGGCTCAGTCGGTTGTGCATCTGCTTTTGACTCAGGTCATGATTGCAGGGTTCTGGGATTGAGCCCTGTATGGGGCTCCCTGCTCAGTGGGAAGCCTGCTTCTCCCACTCCCTCTGCAACTCCCCCTGCTTGCGCTCTTTCTCTCTCAAATAAATTAAAAAAAAAAAAAAGATTAGCTACCCAAAAGCCTACACCAGGGATGCCTGGGTGGCTCAGTCAGTTAGGTGTCTGCCTTTGGCTCAGGTCATGATCTCGGGGTCCTGGCATCGAGCCCCCACATCTGGCTTCCTGCTCAGCAGGGAGTCTGCTTCTCCCTCTGCTCCTCTCCGTGATTGTGCTCTCCCTGTCTCTGTCTCAAATACATAAATAAATAAATAAAATATTAAAAAAAAACAACTCTGCAGCCTACAGAAAAAATTGCCTCTGCCTGTTACCACCATTGTTTACCTTTGCACTGGAAGTACTAGCCAATGCAACAAGAGAAAGAAATGAGCAGGATGGGGATTTTAAAAAAAGAAGACTTGTCAGCATTTGAGAATTATTGAATTGTGGATTCTATATTACAAAAAAGAAGGGAATCAATGAGCAACTTATTAAAATTTCAAAAACCGCACCAACATAGCCAAATAGAAGATCAGCATATATAAATAATTAGTATTCTTTTTTTTATTGTGTTATGTCAGTCACCACACAGTACATCATTAGGTTTTGATGCAGTGTTCTGTGATCCATCGTTTGTGTACAACACCCAGTGCTCCAGGCAGTCCGTGCCCTCCCTAAGACCCATCACCAGGCTCACCCATCCCCTGCCCTCCTCCCCTCTAAAACCCTCCATTTGTTTCCCGGAGTCCACAGTCTCTCACGGTTCATCTCCCGCTCTGATTTCCCCCCTTCATCTTTCCCTTCCTTCTCCTAATACCCTCCATGCTATTCCTTATGTTCCACAAATAAGGGAAACCATATTATAATTGATTTTCTCTGCTCAACTTATTTCACTCAGCATAATCTCCTCTAGTCCCATCCATGTTGATGCAAAAGTTGGGTTTTCATCCTTTCTGATGGCTGGGTAATATTCCATTGTATATATGAATCATTAGTATTCTTTTAAAAAAAAGATATTTATTTATTTATTTGACAGAGATGGAGAGAGAGCACAAGTAGGAGGAGCAGCAGGCAGAGGAAGAGGGAGAAGCAGGCTCTCCATCGAGCAGGGAGCCCGATGAGAGGCTTGATCCCAGGACCCTGGGATCACAACCTGAGCCAAAGGCAGCCGCCTAACCGACTGAGCCACCCAGGAACCCCATGAATCATTAATATTCTTTTTAAAAAAGATTTTATTTATTGATTTGACAGAGAGAAACACAGCGAGAGAGGGAACACAAGCAGGGGGAGTGGGAGAGGGAGAAGCAGGCCTCCCACCAAGCAGGGAGGGCTCGGTTCCAGGACCCCGGGATCATGACCTGAGTTGAAGGCAGACATTGAACAACTGAGCCCCCCAGGCACCCAATTATTAATATTCTTTAACACTGTCAGTCACCAAGTAGAGAGTGAGACAGAGACAAAGGAGATACAATTCACAAGAGCAATACCAATGAAAAGGTATCTGTGAGTAAACCTAACAGAGAATGTGCAACACCTTTTTTGATAATTTTTGATAATGATAATTTTTTTAAAACAGATTTTATTTATTTATTTGGCAGACAGAGATCACAAGTAGGCAGAGAGGCAAGCAGAGAGAGAGGAGGAAGCAGGCTCCCCGCTGAGCAGAGAGCCCAATGTGGGGCTCGATCCCAGGACCCTGAGATCATGAGCTGAGCCGAAGGCAGAGGCTTTAAGCCACTGAGCCACCCAGGCGCCCTGATAATGATAATTTTTGAAAAAATCAAACTTAAGTGAAGAATGTAAAAGACTGCCAAGTAAATATTTGAAGAGATATACTATACTCATGAAAGAGAAAGCTTGGCATTACAAATATGACAATTCTTACCCAAATTAATCTCTGAATTAAATATAAATTCAATATATTTGTGGGAACCTGACAAACAGATCTTAAAATGTATATCGAGGAGTAAAGTAAAGATTGTACAGAAGAGTTTTCAAAAGAATGAAGAAGAGTACTTGCCTTATCAGATATCAAGAAATTTTTCAGCGCTAATAATTAAAGCAGATTGATATTGGCTCTGAAAGAGTAGATCTTTGTATATCTGACAAAGGAGGGATCATGAGCAAGTAGGAAAGAAGAGTGTCTTTAATAAATGATGATGGGACAATTCAGTGCTCCATGTGGACAAAAAGAAAATAAGTTTTTATCTTACTATATTCTCAAAAATCATTTCCAGAGGAATTAAATACATAAATGTGAAAAAACAAAATTCAAATATCATTAAAATAAAATACAAGACAAATGGCCTGGTAGTAGGAATTTTATGAACCTTTCTATAATAAGACATAAAAAGCACGAAGACAAAGAGACACATTTCACTACATTAAAATTAAAAATTGTATTAATGAAAATCACCATTAACATGGCATATAACCAAATGACAGATGGGCAGAAGATATTACCAATGTATAAAACAGACAGGGAATTCATTTCAAGACTTCAATAAAGAACTACTAGAGATCAGGAGGAAAATGACTAATCAGGCAGCAGAAAAATAGCCTGAGATATAAGCAGAAAATTCACTGAAGAAGAAATAAAAATGACCAATACATGTATAAAGAGATATTAGATATGATTAGATATTAGGGAATATAAGTTAAAATATCAATAAGTTACCATTTTTATTCACCAAGTTGACCAAAGAAATTTCAAGTGCTGGCAGGGTGCCGGGAAAATGGTATTCTCTCACATTTCTAAGGGGGATGTAAACTGATGGAGTCATTCTGTTCTCTAGAACAATTTGACAGTAAAAAATAAAGTAAGAGTCAACACTGTATGGTACATGCTCGAGAAAGTCTTGTCCTTGCCTACAGGGAGACATACACATAGATTTTCCCTGAGACATGTTTTAAGTAACAGGGCAAAATTGGAAACAATCTAAACATCCATTAGGAGGAGCGAGACTCAGCGAGAGAGGGAGCACAAGCAGGGGGAGCAGGAGAGGGAGAAGCAGGTACCCCGCTGAGCAAGGGGCCCGAAGTGGGGCTCGATCCCAGGACCCCGGGATCATGATCCAAGCAGAAGGCAGCCGCTTAATGACTGAGCCGCCCAGGCGCCCAAGAAGACATGTTGTAATTATATGATGAAATGTTGCCCAGAGATCCATTTAGACTAAAGAGATGAGGCGGACGGTGGCCGCGGGCATAGCTTACCAGACAGTGCTAAGTGTGAAGAGGTAAGATGAAGCAGGTGTGGGAGATAAGAATGTACGAAGAAGGGGGCAGTGACAAGCAATGATATATATATATAAAATATTGGTATATAATATATTATTTATACTATATCATGTTATATAACATATATATAATGTTTATCCTTCAAAGCTGCAATCCCACTGCTAAGAATCTACTCTCTAGATGCGGTTTTAGGATTTTGGAAATGCATACACAATGTTGCCTGTTGCAGCTTTATTTATAGTGGAAAAATGTTGGAATTTGGAAACTACCCAGATGTCTGAACACACACGAGGGGCCAGAGTGACCACGGGACATGCACGCAATAGAGGACGGCGCAGCCGTGCGAGAATGACGAAGCTGTGCGTGCACTGACACAGAGTGGGATACAAGGGTTACTGTTGAGTGCAAACTGGAAAGTGAAAAGATGACAGAGAGGGTCATGTCTTCTGTGTGATAAAGAAGGGGACGTAATGCACACATCTGCTGATCATTACAAAAAGAAACATGAAAAAGATAACCCGGAAAACAAGGTTAACCACAGGGCAGCGGGGGAAGTGGAGCGGAATGCTTACGGAAGGAGCTGTATTTCTCTGAGTTGGCCTTTTTCATTACTTTTGACTTTTGTGATCATATTAATGTTCTTCACATTCAGAAGGAAAATTCAGTAAGGATGGGAAAGGGAAAAAGCTTAAAACTGAAAGAAAATGAATCTAACTGTATATTAACTGTATACCATAGCCACATTGAAAGGGAAACAAAATACCAAGTAACTCATAAACACTATTTCTGGAAGATCTTTAAAGCTTTTTGACTATTTACTCTCTGTCTTGGGCAAGGTTGCAGTGGCAAGAGATTCCCAAGCTCTTAGTAAGTTTGTTTTTGGTAGTGGGAAGTTTGAAGCAATTTTGAAATTATCTCTGATAGGATTGGGCACGTAACTGTGTCATTGTTTGCGGCCATGGTTCTCACTGAGGCTCGACCCCAGGACCCTGAGATTACTACCTGAGCCGAAGCCAAGAGTCAGACACTTAACCAACTGAGCCACCCAGAAGCCCTTGTGAGCATGTATACATTTAAGATGATGCATATATTTCTTGGCTCTTTCCACTGAAAAGGCGCACTAGCAACAATCAGATGTTGATCCCTATTACCATTCCTGACTGAAAGAAACCAGGGGTCCTCAGAATAATGGCAAATCTCATAACTGGGGCATTGAGTAAGGAAGTGGTGTGTCAAAAGGACACTGAAGCTAGCATCATCGAGCTTACACTGGCTAAATCTGGGACGGTTTGAGCACCAAATAAGTCAGGACAGTAATGAATTATAAACCATTAAAAACATGGAAACTTGTGAGTGCAAACCAATGATAAAGAGATAAATGGAAAAAAAAGATGAATGAACAAATTAAAGTTTAGTTTTGCTTTTGATGCCCTTGCCTCAGGAAACACATCTAGAAAAATGTTGCTATGGCCGATGTTAGAGACATTACTGCTGTGCTCTCTTCTAGGACTTTTATGGTTTCAGGTCTCACATTTAGTGCCTTAATCCATTTTGAATTTATTTTTGTGTGTGGTGTAGGAAAGTGGTACAGTTTCGTTCTGCTGCATGCTGCTGTCCAGTTTTCCCAACACCATTTTCTTAAGAGATTTTATCCATTTGTTTGAGAGAGAGAAAGGGAGACAGATTGCAGATGGGGAGGGAGGAGCACGCTCCCTGCCGAGCAGAGAGCCCGATGCGGGGCTCGATCCCAGGACCCTGGCACCATGACCTGAGCTGAAGGAAGATGCTTAACCCACTGAGCCACCCAGGCACCCCTCAGCATCATTAGTTGAAGAGACTGTCTTTTTCCCATTACATATTTTTGCTTCCTTAGCTGAAGATTAAATGACCATATAATCATGGGCTTATCTCTGAGCTCTCTGTTCTGTTCTACTGATCTGTGCATCTGTTTTTGTGTCAGTACCATATATATTTTCTTAATTACTACAGCTTTGTAATATATTTTGAAGTCTGAGATTGTGATACTTTCAGCTTTGCTCTTCTTTTTAAAGATTGCTTTTTCTGTTCGGGGTCTTTTGTGGTTTCATACAAATTTAAGGACTGTTCTAGTTCTGTGAGAAATGCTATTGTATTTGGATAGAAATTACATTAAATCTGTAGATTGCTTTGGGTAGTATAGCCATTTTAACGATATTTGTTCTTCCAATCCATAGGCATGGACTGTCTTTCCATTACATTGTGTTTTCTTCAATATCTTTCACCAATGTTTTACACTTTTCAGAGTACAGATCTTTTACCTCCTTCGTTAAGCTTATTCCTACATATTTTTTATGCTTGATACAACTATAAATTGATTGTTCTCTTAATTTATTTTTCTGCTGCTTATTAGTGTATAGAAACACAACAGATTTCTGTATACTGATTTTGTGTCCTGTGTACTGTCATGTTTTCTTTCTTTCTACCTTGTTTGTTTGAATCAGGAACCAGTTGGTGTCCATATGTGGAATGATATATTTTTAAGTGTCTTTTAATATGAAGGTTCTTCCTCTAGCTCTATTTTTTTCTTGCAGTTTATTTGTTGAGAAAACTGTGTTGTTTCTACTGTAAAGCTCCCATGGCCTGGATGTTGATGATTGCTTCTCTGTGGGGTAGTTCAACAAGTTCCTTTGAACTTGATATTTCCTGTAAATTAGTAGCGGGAATCAGAAGGCTGATCAGATTTGGGTTCAGTTTTTTTTTTTTTTTGCAAGACTAATTCATGTATGGAGTTGGGAGGCTTTAACATACCTCTCTCAGTAATTGGCAGATCAAGCACACAAAATATCAATAAGGATATGAGTTTGAACCATTGGCAGCTTAATCTAATGAAAAAGCACAGAGCATTGCACCCAGTTGCAAGACTGCACATTCTTTTGGGCACACATGGAAACCTTACAAAACACTGACCATATACTGGAACCTAAAGCAAGTCTTAACATGTTTCAAAGGATCAAAATTATTCAGAGCATGATCTCTGACCACAGTGTAATTAAGCTAGAAACCTGTGAGAAAGGGCGGGGGGAAGAACAAAACAGCAGCTTCTAACATTTGCATGCCGGCCTGGCACTCACAGCTAGGCCATGTTCTCTTACTGGACACAAACAGTTTCGCAGAATACCGAGCCTCAAACAAGGTTACTCGGAGACCATGATAAGAAGAGATAAAGCAAGGCTGCTAAATGAATTTTTGTAAGCACAGATAAAGCCAAGGTCAATGTGCAACCCACAAACACCAAACATCTCCCTCTTGCTTGGCTAGTATGGGTGCCTGCTGCTGTTCTCTCGATCCCAGCTTTAGCCTTGCTGTAGTCTGCTCTCCCTATAGACCTCAACTCATCTTTAATTTCCTGGTTGACCCATTCATTCTTTAGAAGGATGCTGTTTAGTCTCCATGTATTTGGGTTCTTTCCAAATTTCCTCTTGTGATTGAGTTCTAGCTTCAGAGCATTGTGGTCTGAAAATATGCAGGGAATGATCCCAAATCTTTTGATACCGGTTGAGACCTGATTTAGGTCCGAGGATGTGATCTATTCTGGAGAATGTTCCATGTGCACTGGAGAAGAATGTGTATTCTGTTGCTTTGGGATGGAATGTTCTGAATATATCTGTGATGTCCATCTGGTCCAGTGTGTCATTTAAGGCCTTTATTTCCTTGTTGATCTTTTGCTTGGATGATCTGTCCATTTCAGAGAGGGGAGTGTTAAAGTCCCCTACTATTATTGTATTATTGTTGATGTGTTTCTTTGATTTTGTTATTAATTGGTTTATATAGTTGGCTGCTCCCACGTTAGGGGCATAGATATTTAAAATTGTTAGATCTTCTTGTTGGACAGATCCTTTGAGTATGATATAGTGTCCTTCCTCATCTCTTATTATAGTCTTTGGCTTAAAATCTAATTGATCTGATATAAGGATTGCCACCCCTGCTTTCTTCTGATGTCCATTAGCATGGTAAATTCTTTTCCACCCCCTCACTTTAAATCTGGAGGTGTCTTCGGGTCTAAAATGAGTTTCTTGTAGGCAACATATAGATGGGTTTTGGTTTTTTATCCATTCTGATACCCTGTGTCTTTTGATTGGGGCATTTAGCCCATTAACATTCAGGGTAACTATTGAGAGATGTGAATGTAGTGCCATTGTATTGCCTGTAAGGTGACTGTTACTGTATATTGTCTCTGTTCCTTTCTGATCTACTACTTTTAGGCTCTCTCTTTACTTAGAGGACCCCTTTCAATATTTCCTGTAGAGCTGGTTTGGTGTTTGCAAATTCTTTCAGTTTTTGTTTGTCCTGGAAGCTTTTTATCTCTCCTTCTATTTTCAAGGATAGCCTAGCTGGATATAGTATTCTTGGCTGCATGTTTTTCTCGTTTAGTGCTCTGAATATATCATGCCAGCTCTTTCTGGCCTGCCAGGTCTCTGTGGATAAGTCTGCTGCCAATCTAATATTTTTACCATTGTATGTTACAGACTTCTTTTCCCGGGCTGCTTTCAGGATTTTCTCTTTGTCACTAAGACTTGTAAATTTTACTATTAGGTGATGGGGTGTGGACCTATTCTTGTTGATTTTGAGGGGGGTTCTCTGCACCTCCTGGATTTTGATGCTTGTTCCCTTTGCCACATTAGGGAAATTCTCTCCAATAATTCTCTCCAATATACCTTCTGCTCCCCTCTCTCTTTCTTCTTCTTCTGGAATCCCAATTATTCTAATGTGGTTTCGTCTTATGGTGTCACTTATCTCTCGAATTCTCCCCTCATGGTCCAGTAGCTGTTTGTCCCTCTTTTGCTCAGCTTCTTTATTCTCTGTCATTTGGTCTTCTATATCGCTAATTCTTTCTTCTGCCTCATTTATCCTAGCAGTGAGAGCCTCCAGTTTTGATTGCACCTCATTAATAGCTTTTTTGATTTCAACTTGGTTAGATTTTAGTTCTTTTATTTCTCCAGAAAGGGCTTTTATATCTCCCGAGAGGGTTTCTCTAATATCTTCCATGCCTTTTTCAAGCCCAGCTAGAACCTTGAGAATTGTCATTCTGAACTTTAGATCTGACATATTACCAATGTCTGTATTGATTAGGTCCCTAGCCTTCGGTACTGCCTCTTGTTCTTTTTTTTTTTTTTTGTGGTTAATTTTTCTGCCTTTTCATTTTGTCCAGATAAGAGTATATGAAGGAGCAAGTAAAATACTAAAAGGGTGGCAAAGACCCCAGGAAAATATGCTTTAACCAAATCAGAAGAGATCCCAAATCATGGGGGGGGGGAGAAAGGGGATAAAAAGAGGTTCAGAAAAAAAAGAAACAATTAAAAAAAGAAAACGAATAAAGAAAAAATATAAAAAAGAAAAAAAAATATATATATTAGATAAACTAGTTAAAAAATGTTAAAAAAAGAAAAGGGTAGGGGCTCCTGGGTGGCTCAGTGGGTTAAAGCCTCTGCCTTCGGCTCAGGTCATGATCTCAGGGTCCTGGGATCAAGCCCCGCATCCGGCTCTCTGCTCAGCAGGGAGCCTGCTTCCTCCTCTTTCTGTCTCTGCCTGCCTCTCTGCCTACTTTTCTGTCAAATAAATAAATAAAATCTTTAAAAAAAAAGAAAAGGGTAAAAGTTAAAAAAAATTTAGCAGAAGAAGAAAAAAAATTGAAAAAGAAAAAAAAATTAAATTAACTGCAAGGCTAAAGAATCATGGGGAGAAAGCCATGAGTTCCGTGCTTTGCTTTCTCCTCCTCTGGAATTCCGCTGCTCTCCTTGGTATTGAAACCGCACTCCTCGTAAGTGAACTTGGTCCCGGCTGGGTTTCTTGTTGATCTTCTGGGGGAGGGGCCTGTCGTAGTGATTCTCAAGCGTCTTTGCCGCAGGCGGAGTCGCACCGCCCTTACCCGGAGCCGGGCCGAGTAATCCGCTCGGGTTCGCTTTCGGGAGCTTTTGTTCCCTGAGCGCTTTCCGTAGAGTCCGGAGGACGGGAATGAAGATGGCGGCCGCCCAGTCTCCGGCCCGGAGGAGCCGAGAGCTCGGGGCCCCACTCCTCAGTGCGCCCTCAGGGAACAGCGCCCAATTGCTCCCGTCACCCTGGCCTCCGGCCGCGCTCTGAGCTGACCGAGCCTGTGACCGGTTCAAGGTAAACCCGAGCTTAGAGCTCACTCCTCGGCTCTGTCTCTGTAGCCGGCTTCCCCGTTCTAATACCTGCAAGCTCTGCGACACTCAGACACCCCGATCCTTCTGTGACCCTGCGGGACCTGAGGCCACGCTGACCCCGCGTGGGCTTCACCCCGGTTAAGCCTCTGGAGCGATGTCCCTCAGCGGAACAGACTTTTAAAAGTCCCGATTTTGTGCTCCGTTGCTCCGCCGCTTGCCGGGAGCCGGCCCCTCCCCCCCGCGGTCTATCTTCCCGTCGCTTTGGATTCACTTCTCCGCCAGTCCTACCTTTCAGAAAGGGGTTGATTTTCTGTTTCTAGAATTGCTGTTCTTCTTCTCTTCGATCTCCCGTTGGATTTGTAGGTGTTTGCAATCTTTAGATAAGCCATCGAGCTGATCTCCCGCAACCTGAAGTAGTCTCAGCTGCTACTTCTCCGCTGTCTTGACTCCTCCCCGGAAAAAATTCTCTATATACTAGTACACCATGGATAAATTTTAAAGACACAGTGTTGAGTGAAAGAAGCAAGATACAGAATATATATATTAGAATTGCATGTATATAAAGTTTAAAAACGGGAAAAATCAAACCATATTATTTATGAATGGATGGATGTTTAGGTGGCAAAACTCTGATGATTACCATAGAAGTTAGGGAGTTGATGGTGGGGAGACATGCTGGGGCTAGAGAGCGGGGCTCTGGCTCTTGAGCTCGGGATGGTTACAAGAGTATGTTCTTTTATAGAAAGTGCAGGAAATGTGTGTGAAACACATGATTTACAACTTTCTCTGCATCTGTGCTGTACTTCACAATTTGAAAAGTTAAAACACTAAAAAGCAGAATGAAAATGAGGGCTATTTCGATGATATGCCTTTTATATCTGGAAAATTTAAGAGAAATCTACTCTTAAAAAATGTTACAAGGAGTAAAGGAATATAGTAATTGGGCTGGTACAAAATCATTTAGATGAATGACAAATTAGAAGTCACAATGAAAGAAGAGCATCTATTTAACAAAAAAAGAAATATGTAGAAATAAATTTTAAGAAATATACAAGATGTATGTAAAGAATTTTTAAAATATTTCTCAGGGATATTAAAAAAACTTGAATGAATGCAAAGGTCTATTGTGTTCTCAGGCAAATGTGACTTCATGAAGGAGCAAAATCTCTCTACATCAATGTATAAATTGATATATGGTATGGTATACGGTATCAAACGCTTTATGACAATAGAATTTTTTGGAACTTTTCAAGATTATTGTAACATTAATATAGAAAACTAAAAGAGTGAAAATGGCCAGAGATATTCTTAAAGGAAGACTATGAGAGAAGCACTAGTCCTATCAGATATTAAAACATAATAAAAGGACAGTAATTAAAAAGCACTGTGGTACTGGTATATGAAGAGAATGATGGAACACTCTAAAATACAGCTAAATCCGAACAGGAAATTAGCATATGATAAAAATGTTACTTAAGTTCACTAGGGAAAAATGGATTCTCAATAAATGTCATTGGGACACATAGGTGGCCACTTGGGAAAAGTATAAAGCTGAATCCCTATTCACAGTATACAGCACATGAGATTTCAGATGGACCAGAATTAAAGATTAAAAAAATGAAACTATAAAAATACTAGAAAAAACCATGTTAGACTTAAAATATGTTGGAGGAGGAAAGACTTTTTAAAGTATGATTTAGACCGCAGAAGACAAAAAAGCAAAGCTCAGTTTATTCAATACCTAAAAACAAAAAGTTTTTTGATATATAGAAATTACTGTTACAAAGTCCAAGGAAAATGATTAATCAGGAGAATTATCTGCAACTCATATCAGAGAAAAGGGGGGGCTAATTTTTCTATTGTGTAAATAGCTCCTACAAAATAGTAAGAAAATGCCAACAACTCAATAGGAAAATGGGCAAAAGCTATGAATACAGTTCATGGAAAGAAATACAAATGATTTCTAAATAAGAGAAATCAAAATTAAAACATAATGAGTTACCTTTTTTAATTTTTTCATTTATCAGGTTGGCAAAAGTAGAACAGTTTGCTAGCACACATTATTGGCATAGGTTGGGCAAACATACACTCATTTGCATTGCTGATTGGAGTCGGAGCTTGCACACAGCTACTTTGGTGACATCTATCAAAATTACAAGTCCGTACACCTTTTGCCCCAGCTCCTCCACATCTAGGAGTTTATTCTACAGATACAATTGTACACATGTGAAATGATAAAGAAATACTGATAGATGTTAAAGAACATGAAGAAACTGCTGATATGGAACCATCTCCACTATATACTGGTAATTTTCAAAAGGCAGGCAGTGGAGAAAATGAATGGTATGCTGGCGTTTGTGTCAAACGAAAGAGAGAGAGAGAGACAGAATGTGTGCAACACACTTGTGTGTATGTGTATATGCATAGAATATTGATGGATAGTTGTTGAAGTTGGGTGATGGGTACACAGAATTTAATTATACTATTTGCTGTTTTTGTGTATGTCTGAAAATTTCCATAATAGAAAGTAAAAAATATACTAAGAATAACAAAAATAAAAAGAATATCTCTGGAGGGGCTACACGAGAAACTGATAACACTGGTTACCTCTGAAGGCATTAAAACATAGGAAGAGTGTTTGAAGGAGTAACAGAGATGCAACGATGGTTGTTTAAACACAAAGATGTTTGAAAGTAGACTGGTTTTGGTTAGTTGCTGAAAGGTGTCAAAAGAAAGGTCTTTATGATTTTCTTGGTATTTTCCTTACTATACCAAGATAATTGCTGAAGCTCCAGCCATCAAATATGTGTTACAGGCTGGGAGAAAGAAAATGGGGGCAGAAGAGGACCAAAAGGGGGGAGGCTCCCACTAGCTCAGCTCTCTGTAAAGAACTTTCCAGAAGCCTCACCCAATGACATCCACTCTCATTTCATTGGCTACTCCTATGTGCAAGGGAGGCTGGGAAATGTAGTTTTGAAACTGGCACATTGCTACCCCCAACAAACTCAGAGCCTTGGTATAAGAGAAATCATGAGACAGGTCAAAATAAATGGATAAGAAAAATGCTAGAAAAATACTAACAGAAAAAAGCAGGTAGAGCAATACTACTCTCATGTAAAATAGAGCCCAAAGCAAAAACTTCCAAAGAGAAAAGTAAGAATATGGAGGATTTGAGTAACATAAGTCATGAGCTCCATGTAACTGCACCTTATAATCAGAAAATACAGCTTCTTCTCAGATTGTGTGTGAAACATTATCCAGAAGTGATTATGTATTTGGTCACAAAGAAAATCCCAATAAGTTCTAAAGCAGAAATCATATTCATTGAGTCTGAAACATGAAAATTAGAAGTTACTAACCAAAGGAAAGCCCCTGACACTGAAAATAATAACTAATGAAATGAATAAAGAGCAAAAAGCCCAGAATAGTTGAATAACCAGGATAAAAAAATTGCAAGAACTCATAGTAATTTTGATTAAGAGAAAAGAATGTGAAGAAATGAAAAAATATCATAAGAAACAAGGTGGGTTGTAATTTCAGATGCAGATACAATTTTTCTAAAAATTGTAAGAGAACACAATATACATTCAGCGTTGTATGAATTCATTGGAAAATGTAGATAAAATGGGTAACTTTCTAGGAAAATATAAATTGTAATAATTGGCCCAGAGGTGTAAGATCGATAAAAACCAATATCCATAGAAGAAATGTAAAGATAGTCAAAGATCTATCCTTCAAAACTGCATCAGGCCCACGTGGTCTTATGGATAAATTCTACTACACCTAAAAAGAAATAGGTAATCATAATGTCCAAACCCTTCTCTGCATTGGAAAATATGGAAAGCATCCAAACATATTTTTGAGGCTATTATAATCCTGATTACCAAATTGGACTAAGATAGCATAGTAAAAGCCCTGTGTAGACCAATCTTTCTTAGAGAAAGACACTAAATCATATCCTTTATCATTTCGAAATAGGTTTTTCCCTAGAATGCAATGATAAATTAATATTGATTATTTTTTTGATAGTTTTTTAAAAAATTTATTTGATAGAGAGAAGACACAGTGAGAGAGGGAACACAAGCAGGGAGAGTGGAAGAGGGAGACGCAGGCATCCCGCTGAGTAGGGACCCCGATGTGGGGCTCGATCCCAGGACCCTGGGATCATGACCTGAGCTGAAGGCAGACGCTTAATGACTGAGCCACCCAGGTGTCTGTCAACCCAGGTGGTGTCAACCCAATGTTGACAGTTATTAATGTAATTCGCCTTATTACTGGTTAAAGAGGAAACATGAATGTATTGTCTCGATTGATGTAGGAACAGCACTTGATGAAATCCAACACCAATTCACGCTATCCTTCCCACTCTTTTGTAAAGGACTCATCCTGATCAATGTGAAACAAGAGAGAAGTACAAGATAAATATATTGGAAGAGGAAAAAACCCTAATTATTTAGAGACAATATGCTCATTTGTCTAGAGAATCTAAAAGAAGGACCTGACAAATCATTAGAGCTCATATGGGAGCTTTTCACAATCTCCACTTTCCCAACAATGAACAATTAACTAATATGCTATATAAAATATTCCTGATCTGACGAGCAACACTATTGAATGCTTTGGACAGAAAATTATTAAAATGTGTAAGACTAATGTGAAGAACAATATAAAAACTCACTATAGGACATAAAAGCAGGCCTGAATAAAAGATGACATATATCATCTTCTTGGAGAGAAAGACTCAACTTTGAGAGATATCAGTTCCCCTGAAATTAATCTATGTCTTTGATACAATCCCAATAAAAATACCAAGGAGATTTCAAAGGAGACTGACAAGCGAGTTTATAAATCCATTCTGAAGAGAAATGCACAAGATAGGCCAAAAAAATTAAAAGACAGAACCCACTAGATATCAGAATATATTATAATGTTATAGTAATTGAAACAGTACTGATGCCAGAATCAGCATACCAGTTGGTGGAATAACAGAAATTCTAGAAACACACTGAAGAAAATTCGGCAATTTAGTAACCATCCATCCATCCATCCATCCACCCCTTCATTCATTTGACAAACAGTGATTGTCTATGATGCATCAGATACTGTTTCAGGGGTGAGTTAAAAAAAAGGCCTCTGTTCTCATGGAAATGTGGAGTTTACATTCTACATAATGAATTTAGCATTTCAGTTAATAGGGGAAAGGATGGTGTTGGGACAACTGGCAATCCGCATAAGGAAAAGAGAGCGATAGATTTTAAACAGATATCATAGATGAAAAGAGAGTCTCAACTGATTAGAAAAATCTAAACATGAAAAAAACTATGAAGAATAAACTATAAAAACTAATTTATGGAAAGGAAACTAGAGAAGTGTATCTTTCTATTGTTTAGATAGAAGATGCCATTAAGTAAGGCACAAAATGCAGACACCATAAAAGAAAAACACAATACATTTTACAGCATAAAGAGGAAAGATGCAACTTCTGCGTCACCAAAATTAAGTTAAAAATAAGTGGAAGAAAGCATATACAACATGTATTACAGCTGAAGGATTAATGTCAAGCATATAAAACACCCTATAAGTCAACAGGAAAAATGGCAAAGAATAAGAACAAGTAGTTTGCGGAAGTGTCAATGTGAAAAGATACTCAACCTGACTACACCAGTAATCATGAAAAATACTAGTGATAACAAGGAGATACCATTTTTGCCCATCAGTTTTGCCTAGGGTGGGGGGCAACGGGAACTCTTGTACCTACTTGCTACAGACTCTCTTGGAGTGAATTTGGCAGTATTTTTTTAAATGCCTGTACTCTTCAAACCCACTTCTGGGTATCTGTCGGGGAGACTGTTCTTTGTCTTGGCCCAGGGCTGTTCTTTTTGGGTGCTGGGGGGCTCGGCTAGACCATTTCTGAGCCTACCCTGGGAGGTACGTGTGGTGGTCATGTGAGTAAGAGTTCACCAATGGGATGCAAGAGTGGTGATGGGTCCAACTTCTGCCTCACCTGCTCAAAACGCAAGTGCTCACCTCGGGTGTGCACCGTTCTCCTCCCTGCATTTCACAGGACCCAGAGCACAGACATGCCTGTGTGGGAGCTTACCCTGAAGTCAAGGCAACGCCCTCGAGCTGAGCTCCTGGGCATGGTTCCTGGACCACCGCTTAGCCGCACGCCGCCCTTAGTGGTCCACGACGAGGCTAACGCAGAGAGCAAGAGGAAGAGCTGTGAAGCTTGTATAGCAATTCAACGTCACCACGATACCTTTAAAAAAAAGATTTATTTCTTCACTTTATATATAGAGAGGGCACTCATGGGGAGGCATGTGTGAGCAGGGGGAGGGGCAGAGGGAGAGGGAGAGAAGCTGACTTCGCACGGAGCACACAGCCCGCCAGGGGTCTTGATCTCAAGACCCTGAGATCATGACCTGAGCCGAAATCAAGAGTCGGTTGCTCAACTGACCGAGCCACCCAGGCACCAATCATCTCTTTATTGCATTTCACAAAAGCCTTAGTCCGAGATGGATTGGGGGGTGGATATAAACTGGTCTTTCACCACAAATGGTGTGCGAGGCACCGCACTAGGGGAGAGAGGAGAGCCAAGATGTGAGGAGCTGGGGTCTCTGATTGAGTGTGGAATGGAGCTGGCCCTTCCACCTGGACGCTCAGCTCAGTCTTCCGAGAGCAACCTTCAGTCTTCTCTAAGCCACCGGCTGCATTATTGCTGGTCTCTTGATCGAAGCCAACTAGCCCTCCGTGACTCAGCGTCGTTCCACAGCAGGGCTTGTGGCTGTGTGATGGGGCAAGAGTGTCCACGCAGCACTGTTTCCTCGAGTGAAACCTGCCGGACGCCTAGATGCGCACCAAGGAGGGGAAGCAGGGAGCAAATGTAGCTGTAATTAAAGCCTCTCCGCCAGGCGCAGTGACTGATGCGAAGAGAGCCTGTTGCAGAATAAACATGGAGTAGGAGAAACTCTCCAGTGTGTGTGAATCCAAACGTGCAGGAAGTGCCTGTGAGGATCTCATTTTGCCAGGATGAAACAAAGCAGAACCTCTATGGGGGATAACCTCCCAAGCTGTTTACAACCATTTCTTTGGTCAGTCATCTCTGATCTTGAAATAATAAATGTGAACACATGAAGTAAAGAACCAAGTTTTAGAGAAAAAGCAAGGTTCTTAAAACATTTGATTTCAACCAAACAAACTTCAAACACGACTTTATAAAATGCTTTAGGGAAAGAACTGCTGAAAATTTTAAAAGAAATCTTTGTCACAAGGATGGCTATAGCAACTAAATGCAAAGCTTTTTTTATTTGTTTGTTTGTTTAGATTTCACCAGACTGTTAATCCTAGGTACAGTGTGGGAACCCAAGTAGCCAGCTGCTGGCAATGGAGACCACAGCTCCTGCAGCAGTGGGCGCACCCTGGAAACTGGGGGGTGAGAGTGGATAAGGAAATTATACTAACAGGTGCATCAGGAGAGACTTCAGAATTCTTACTGCACTTCAGAAGCTCATTCCCTGATAGTGAGAATTGGGCAAATACATCTTCCACATCTTTCCATAGCCAGCTTGGTGCTGTGGGACTTCTTGAAGTTCATCCTCTAGGCACCTGCCATCTCCTGACCTCTCCAACCAGGAGTCCCGCCACTACCACCCAAGTGGCTGTCCTGGAACACACAGAGGCCCCGAAGAACTTGGGTCTGGCTGGGTCTCCTGCTCTTGAACACGCCAGAGCCCCCGGCCCCTTCCCTCCTGCCCTTGGCCCCACTGGGCTCCCCTGAGCCTTCTACCTTTCCCAGGGGTGTGGGCTTCTGGGCCCCAGCCGAGCTCCCCGCCCCCACCAGGTCTTCCCGCCCATAAAGGGGGCCATCAAGGCCCAGCCGGGGGTGTGCGTGTGTAGGCTATGGAGGTGCCCCAGGGCCTGGGGAGTGAGGGTCACCCTACTACCCGGCTCCCAGGGCCCATCTGGCAGGTGAGGGTCAGCCTCCTGTCCCCTGGTCGTCCCCCCCACCCCCCACCTGGACGTGCTGCAGAATCCTCTGGACACACCAGTCCCCCAGCTCCGCGTAGTTGCCCGCCAGCTCCTCGTCCGCCTCCCCGAGCTGGTCCACGAGGTTGAGCAGCATCATGGGCACCGCCATGGACTCGGAGGCCGGGGCCCCGGGGAGGTGCGGACGGCCCAGCCCTGACGGGTCCTCCCTCACCCAGCACGCGATCTGCTCCATCATCTCCACCGCTTCCTTCTGGGTGGGGAGAAGGGAGGCAAGGGGAGGCCAGGGCCGAGGCGGCATTCCGTTCGGTCTGACCTGGGGTGGAAGAGCCTCATCCTCCCGCCTGCTCCTAGGACCCCTTCACCAAGGGCCTACTCTGGGCCCCAGCCCTGGGTTGGGGGCTGGGGGCCCGTGTAGATCTACCCCACCCTGCCTCGGGGCGGGGGGGGTGTCTCCCAGTTTGTGGGTGCGGGCCACTCCCGGGCAGTGAGGTCGGGTCTGAGAGCCCAAGGGGCTCCAGGGAGGAGGGAGAGCTCCCTTTCGGCGGGGGCAGGTGTGGAGGTTGAGGTGTGAAATCAAGAGGACCTGCAGACAGGGGAGGGGATTGATTTGCTAATACTGAGCTTGTGTGTTTAGCTTTGTCATTTTTCTAACTGAAGTGTAACCTGTGTCCCAAAAATATGCAGATCCTAGGAGCCTGGCTTGGTGAGTGTAGGTCCCACTTGTAACACTCTGACTACGTGTCTGTTCGTGAGGGTGAGGGGCATTTCAGTTGCCTTTGGAGCTTGGTACACAGGTGGTCAATAAATGTTTGTTGAATGAAGGTCAGAAAAGGGGTGAGGCAGTGCAAGGATTTTCTGATCTGTCTTTCCTGAAAAGAAAAACTGGGGACCGTGTTTTTTTATTATCTGTTTTACAGATCTTTTAATCAAAGCAATGATAGTGCTCTGTGGGAAGAAATTCGAAGAGCTCACTGGTGTATCAGTCCCACTAGTAAGTGCACAAATCCACGAGAGGTCCAGGTACCCTCACCTCTGTGTCTCCCCAAATTCATACATTAAAATCCTAACCCCCGATATGAGGACACCAAGATGTGGGGCCTTTAGGAGGTATTAGGTCATGAGGGCAGAGCCCCCGGGGGTGGGATTAGCACCATTATCAAAAAGAGGCCCCAGACATCTCTCAGCTTTCCATCCTGTGAGGACACAGCAACCTGGCTGTCATCTGAACCAAGAGGCGGGTCCTTGCTGGACGCCGGCTTGGCCAGCATCTCGTCTTGGACTTCCCAGCCTCTGTAACTGTGAGGTATTGTCTGTTGTCACAGCAACCTGAACAGACTAGGAAAATGTCAGTGGCCACCCCCCACCCAGGTGGGACACGAGCTGAAGAGAAGTGGGCGGGAGCCTGGGCTAGGGCAATGAGGGAGGCCCAGACGCTGGCCCGGGAGGTGGGGGTCTGGAGACTGTCAACTCCTGGGTACACAAAAGATTTCTTGGGGGCGCTTAGAGGAGGGTGGTGGGGGAAAAGCGACAGGACTCCAGAAAGGGGGGGCGCTAAGAGAGGGGCAGAAAGGAACATTTTCAAACCCCTACTAGAAGCTCACAGGGCCCCTAGAGAGAAGCCCTCAGCTGTCCCCTCCCCTCTGGGCCCAGTATCGGAGGTCAAAACAGACCTGTGGCCTTGGCTTTGCACAACCGGAGCTTGCCCGAATAGAGCTTGCACGTGTTTTATGGAAAAATGGGCGGAGTTCTCAGTGACAAGTACATCATGAAACCACCAAAGCCAACGAATGGTTCTTTCCACATAGCTGGCTTGCGAGCAGGCAGTCGGGCAGACAGTGGTGTGGGGCGGTCCCACACTGCCTGCTTAGAAGCTGCATCTGGGGTTGCAAAATAACAGGCAGACTGATGAGGATGGGGCCCTGGAGCCAAGACGACACAGGCCTTTCCAAAATCCTGTTCCTCGCTGTTGTAGCACATCATGGCCTGTGGGGTCCCAACCCAACATGCCTGGGGACCCTCTGGGCTTGTCCTTCTGGGACCCGGCAGCTGGCTGAGCAGCTGAGCCTCGTTTGTATCTGTCTGTCCTCACTTATATCTGTCCTCACTGCCTGCCTTTTGAGAAAACAATCATTAGAAAGAGGACCCGCCACTGGCCAAGAGGACTGACCTCACTCCCACCCTCACCTAGCCCAGAATCCAGGCTGGTTCTGCTCCTACCTGGAATTCAGACTCAGGGGAGAGCCCTAGCCAGGGTGGGACAAGGTACTTGGCTGAAGGACAGAACTCTTTCGCCAAGGGGCAGCTCAAATTTCCAGGGAAGCCAGCCCTCTCTCATCAGGGCACCTCCTGTCCCCTCCAGGCATCTGGTAAGGGGGTGGGGGGTGGGCACAAGGTAACACCAGGAGGGGGCAAGAACTTCAGAGCCCGGAGAAAGGAGCAGGGGAAGAACTGTTAACCCAAACTTTGACAAAATAAGTCAAGGAACACCAATGCCATTTAACATATATTTATTGAAATCTACTCGATGCAAGGCACTGTGCTAGATCTGTAGGGGAATCAGACATGAAGGGTCTCCCCTGTCTTATAAGAGCTCACAATCTAACAGGCAGGGGGGCAGGTGGGGAGGGCAAAGCTCTAGTGCAAGGCTGATTATAGTAAGTGCCATAAAACAGACAGGTTAAGGAGACCAGGGAGGAGTGAGAGAAGAGCGCGAACAACTGAAATGTGGACTGGGGCAGACGTGGCTACCATTCTTAGATACGCAAAGAACACTGACGGCCAAGTTAAAAGAGACCATTTTTAGTTTTGAAGGTAAACACCTAAACTGATACAATGAGAAGTACAGAATGTAAGTATACTAGTAATAGAGAAATTCTCAAATCCCCGATCTGACAAGTTCTCCGGAAGTTGACTTAAACTCATTTCATGGGACAAACGGGATCCTGTATGGATGCCTGGACAGAAAGGCATTGGTCAAACTCACTGAGACCAAAAGGCATAGATTTTTACCCATCTGAGTGAACAGAAGACAGTACCACATTTAAACAGGTGTTGACGACAGTCAGGTAGGACTTGGGCCAGGAACTCGAGCCGGTAGAACAGGAGGAAAACCAGCCACGTGATTCTTAGGAAGCAGCCAAGTGGTAAAAGGCAACTGACTCTTGACGGGTGACAGAAAGCAGAGACCCACTCAAGCTGGCTCAGGTCAAGGGAGCCTAGGGTGGGGACACAAACGAACTGATGGGGGCAGCTGCCAGAAATCCAAGTACATGTGGCCAGACTCCTGCGGGGTGCTGGAGTGGAGGCAGCTCTGGAGTGCTTGGCAGGAGCCCACAGATCTTCAAGCTGATGCCACCCATGGGGTCAACTCTTCTAAATACCATGTGGCTCCCACTTTCTTCCAACACCAACTAGAAACTTCTCTCTCATTTCTCTTGTTTGTACTTCACAGACAGCGAACCTCAAAGGCCCAGCCTGTCGCCTCCAGACAGCTCTGATGACTGGTTGCTGCCCTGAGTCAAGTGTTTGGTTCTGGTTCAATGAATGTGGCCTGGGGTTCAGGGTGAGGGTCCCAGGGCATGCGACAATGCTGAAGCCCCGGGACCGTGGAATGCCAGCACTGCGACTGCGTAGGGCTCGCTCTGGAAATGCAGAAGTGGGTGTGACACAACTAATCAACACAGTTCATCTTAATAAGCAGCAAAAATGGTAAACAACAACTTTCATTTAAAAATTTCAGCAAGTATTCAAAACTTTAATAAAAGCAATGGAAGGTTTCTTTCAGAGTATAAGAAAAGGTTAGATCTCCAACGAGAGTCAGCATTCTATGTAACCCAACTGCTCTTCATTTCCCTTGCAAAAGGGATGTGTGTGATTAGAAAGCAAAAACGAAATGAGGTAGATACACAAATGCATAGACGAGCACACACTATAGGAAGCTTGATCACATCTTGCATATGACAGCGCAGTACACCTATGGAATCCAAGGAAATCCACCCCCGAGTCATTAGAGGCAAAAATGGAGCTGGGCGACACTACAGGACACATGTTAAAGCCACAGACTGCTTGAGCTGTAGAGAGCACGGATGTCACCCGCAAACACAGTGACAGAAAAGATGCGGTTAGTGTTAACTCTAGGAGAGGGTCTGTTTCAGAGAAAATGCGAGAACTGAGAATGGAAGAAGTCAGGAGGGTGTGACGGGATGTCAGGGCACCGCGTCCTGGAGGGGGAGGAACGGAGCAGTGGCGAAAACGTGGGGCTCTGAGCTACCAACACTGTATCTGGATCCTTCAGAGATGCTGACGCATGGCTAGCGAACAAGCAAGAGGTGGCCGAGCACTTCCAGCGGATGTCGCCCGACTTGCCCCCTGTGAATGTCAAGTTCCTTACCGGATGACAGTTGTGTCGACCATGTCCTGACAGCTTGCAAAGAGCAAATGGATGCAGAAGGAAGCAGTGATTTCAGACACAGTTTCACAACTGTGAGAACTGAGGCCATAGAGCGCGAGACTAACAAGTGTAACAAGTGCCTGGGGGTCAGGACGGAGACGTCACAGAGAGCCACTGTTGTGGCCTGGGGGCCGGTCCAGACGACCTTCTGGCTAAGGTCACAGGGGTCACCAAGGGACCCCGCTTTCCAGGATGGGGGCCTGAGAAGCCCCTCCAGGTATGCTTGCCGGGAAGCTCGATCTCGGCGGGCCCATCGGGAAACGCTGACCTCCTCTCTGGGCCCGCTAGTGGCTGCCCCCACCTGGGCACAGCTGCTGGCAAGTCACACCACAGCCCCGGTGTGGCTGGCTTCTACCTGCGGGGTCTGCAGGTCACTGGAGGCCAGGTTTCTGGCCAGCCCTTGCTGCTGTTTCTCCTGGGGGAGGCTGTTGCGAGTAACAGCCCAGCCCCAGGATGACCAGCTTCCATTTCTATGCCACACGGGCCGTCAGAAGGGCACCATCGCCCTCTGAACCCTTGTTTTATTGCCCCTCCTGGGCAGGGCCGCTGAGAGTCACAGCCAGGGCCTGTGGCGCCAGCTTCTGTCACCATGATGCACAGGGCATCAGAGGGGCACGGCTCTTTGAGCCTCTGCTCTGAGCTCCTCTTAGCTGTAGCTGCAGGAGGTTAACATCAGAACACCTGGGTGAATTTCCCCCTAGCTGCCCAAAGCAAAAGCCACCAGACCAACCTCTTCCTAGTTGCAGCGTCACTCCTTGGGAGGAGGACGCAATCCACGTGACAGCATCAGTCAAGGGAGTCTTCTCATGTTCGAGGAGATGTGTCTTGTGTGGCTCTGCTGCTCAGGCAGTGAATCCATGCTGGGCATGGCCAAAGCTCCCAGGAGCTTGATGGACAGCCAGCTGCAGCCAAGACCACATCTGGACTACCCCATTGATCTAGTTGAGGCCCAGGCCTGCTGCTGACAGGCCGGGCTATACTGAGGAACAGTCAGAATGTTCTGGCCAATCCGAGATGGAAGTTTCTCTTGCATGTCTGTGTGGCCAGGCTGGATAGTCAAGTCCCACTCACAGAGACGCACTGAGTCTGCAACTTGGATGAGGAGAGAGCCTGCTTCTCTGGCCCCTTCCCATCCAGCCTGCCCACCTGGAGCATCCACCTTCCGGTGGGGCAGGGCTTTCAACTTTTCATTTGTAATCAGAATTCCAGAAGAAAACATCATCATATTGAAGTACTGAAGCAATGGAAGTTACGGCTTAACGGACAACGGTGAGTGCTCGGGTTCGTAAAACCTAAAACTCGCAGGACAAAAGTGTAATAAAGCTGCTACCAAGAGCAAAGCAATCAAAATGGAAAAGAGATCATCACAATCGCTCTAGAACGAACAGCTGTATAAAGTCAATATATCCAAAGGTAACTTGATAACTGGTCAAAGGAGATGAACGTACAATCTGCATGCAAGAAAACAGGAACACAATTTAAGTCACTGCACGAGAGAAAGAAGATGAGACTAGGAGTCAGGAGGCCTGGGTCCACCCCCAGTTCCAGTACTAATGAGCCATAGAATGCCAGCGGTAATTATGGCGATGACAGCAGATGACCTTCACTGAGTGTGCACCTTCGGACCAGGCGTGGCATCATGGTTCTCATGATAACCTTAGGAGGTAGTCCTGTGATCACCCCTGTTTTACAGAGCCCAGAACGGAGGGCTGGTTGCGTGGGGGGAGAGGCTATCACTCCCAAAAAAGAGGCATCATCTTATACTTGAGTCCTTGAGACGCCCCTGTTATGGGCATGCTCTCTCAGCCACTTGAGCTTGAACAGAATAGTGCTGCTGGAGGACAAGACCTATTAACCTGAAACGGACCCCAGCTGATGATAGTTTTGGATGCACGGGGATGTCACCAGAATGAAGTGGTTGAAAAAAAATGGATGCAAAAGCAATTTGACCCAGATTCAGTACTTGTTCCTGGGAGAATGACCTCACAACGACAAGTTCTAGATGCTTCCAAAAAGTCTTTTAAAAGTCATTTGAAAAAGCCGAACCCGTTAAGTGGTGATGCTGTAGAGCTATAGGACAAATTGAGGAAAAAAAAAAAAAGCAGAACAAAACAACCACAAATGTCCTAATGTAATGAGAACATGTATTTATGGCTTGGGAGGCGGTTTCTAGTGAGAGCCTCGTGCAGGGATTGTCACAGTGCTGCATGGTGTACAGCTCAGACGCACGGAAGCCGTCCGAGATGCTTCCGAACTGTCAGATGACTTGAAAGGGGCGACGAGGTTGGTGAAGATGGTGAGGTCAGAGATGCATGTGAGGATTTAGAATAAAATGATCTTGCGTAGCGGCGTGAGGGAAAAAAGGAGTATTCTCTAAATTAATATATTATTCTATGTAATTTGTGATTTACAGTATGTATGTATAGCTGAATTAATAAATTAAATATTATAAGACATCTGAGTGTTCTATCTACATCCCTAAAAATTTATAAATTCAAGTAGGCCAAACAACTCTGGGGCGCTGTCTTGTCTCCAGGAAAGCGGGGGTCACCTTATGTTGAGGCCCTCGAGGACTAGCTCTGTGCCTCGCTCTGGGGGTGAGGCAGAGCAGCCCCATGAAGGGGACCTACAAGCCCCCCTCTGGTGACACCTGCACGTCGCTCTTCTCTCCTTCTCAGTTCCGAGGCCTGTGGATTCCTTGAAGGTACTTGATGCCAGTCATACTAGTCCAAATAAATTAGAATGTCCTAGAAGCTACTCTCGATAGGCAAGATGGGAAACGTGTACACTTAGAAATTGCTGGTGACAGTATAAATTGGATCCGACCTTTCTGACGAGAAAATAGATAAGCGCTACAAAAGTGTTCATCTCCTTTGACTCCGCCCTCCCGCTCTCGGGGACTGGGCCCAGTGGGCCGCCACCGCTGCCGCCGCCACTGCCGCTGCCACTGCCCGCCAAGGGGGGGGCTCGGGGCTAGGGGTGTGGGGCGCTCCTCTAGTCGCGGTGGCTCGGCTGGTGCTTCTGCAGCGCCGACCGCCTCTTGAACACGCGGCCACACTCGCCGCACTCGCAGCGCCGCGCTCCGCTGTGGGTCCTGCGGTGGCGACTCAGGCCCGAGCTCCGGCGGAAGGCCTTGCCGCACTTGTCGCACTCGTACGGCTTGAGTCCGCTGTGGATGCGCCGGTGCTTGATGAGGTCGGACGGCCCGCGGAAGGCCTTGCCGCAGTCGCCGCAGCCATACGGCCGCTCGCCTGTGTGGATGCGCTGGTGCTCCAGCAGGCTGGAGCTCTGGCGGAAGGCCTTGCCGCACTGGCCGCACTCGTACGGCTTCTCACCCGTGTGGATGCGCCGGTGCTTGGTGAGCTCCGAGCTCCTCCGGAAGAGCTTGCCGCAGTGCGGGCAGCCGTACGGCTTGGCGCCGCTGTGGATGCGCTGGTGCTCGGCCAGGCCGTTGACGCCGCGGAACGACTTGCCGCAGTCGTCGCAGTCGAAGGGCAGGTGGCCCGTGTGCGCGCGCTGGTGCTTGAGCAGCTCCTGGCGATCCGGGAAGTCGCGGCCGCACGCCTTGCAGGCGAACGGCTTCTCGGCCGTGTGCAGCTTCTGGTGGCGGAACAGGTGCGTGCTCACCTTGAATGAGCGGCCGCACTCCTCGCAGTCGAAAGGCTTCTCCCGGCTGTGCACGCGCAGGTGCTGGCTGAGGCCCGCGTTCTTCTTGAACCTCTTCCCACACTCCTCGCACTCGAAGGGCTTCGCCTCCCTCTCCGCCGGCTCCCTTTGCTCCGCGGCCTCTTCCAGGGCGCGGCTGGGGCCCGGCTGCGGCTCGGCAGCCACGTGGCTCTTGCGGTGCTCATTGAACTCGGAGACCCCCCGGAAGACCCTCCCGCAATCGCTGCACTCCCAGCCCTTCTCCTCGCTGTGAATCCTCTGGTGCTGCACCAGGAGGACCTTGAGCCGAAAGGCGTCCCCGCACTCCTTACAGGAGAAGTGATGCTCTATAGGCAGGTCCTGAGGGCTGCCCCCCCGGCCCCCAGCGTCCCTGTTCCGCTTGACCTCGGGACTGGGCTCGCCCGCCCGTGGGGAGCTGCTGGAGGCCATCTCCTGCGGCTGCGCTTCTTCGCCCATCACCTGCCGCTCGCGCGCCCAGACGCCTCCTGAGAGGAGAAGGACGAGGTTACTCTCCTTTGTCTGCCATCCCGTTCCTGCAGAGGCGGCTGCTGACCGCGGGGCCCGGGGCGGCTGTGGCACGACGGCTGTGCGCGTCCAACCAAAAGCCGGGACTGCGGACGAGAGGGGCAGCGAGGCCTCACCGCCGCACCAAAGCGGCCGAGGACATCTCCCCTTCGTGCTGGAGAAGCAGCCACATCCCCTCCCCAGAGTCTCAGCCGGGTCCCCCCCCCACCCCCCGCCGAATTTTTCACTTTTCAGGTTTCTTTCTCACTCACCAGAACACTACTTCGCTCAGTCTGCACTAAGGGGTGGGGCCGATACCAGCGTCAGGGGCCGGACACCAGGTAGGATTCAGAACAGGAACTCCTGCGCGTGGAAAAGGAAAAAGGGTTTCGCTGGCGGCCAGAGATGCCATCAGAACACAGCTGGGGTGCGGCAGGGCCTTCAAAGATGAAACCCTTTCAAGCCACAAAGTAGAGCCTGGTTGTGTCCTCCGGCGAGCCATGCATCCATTCCCGAGGCCTTCCCCCGAGGGCCGGCTCCCTCCAGGCAAGGCGGAGGCAGACTCTGGGCCCATTGGATGGAGCGCCAGATGGACATCCAGAAGAGCCGATCCTCCCTTTCTCCCGGTTCACACTCCTCGGTGTGAACCTAGTCCTGTGCTACAACTCCCAAGCCTGACCCGCAGTGGACTCCTGTCTTAGCAACCCTCCCCACCTTACATGTGCAGCCCATGAGACAGCAGAGGCCCACGCGGCTGTGGGGAAGCTGGCGCAAGGGCTGGGGCATCTTACCCCGGAGGTCTCGTTCCTCTAATGTGCCAGCGTCCTCTGCTCAGCGTCCGGCCTGGGCCACGTCGGCAAATGTCACTGAATCCTGAAAGAACTCCCGGGATAAGTAGTCCTTCTGTCCATTCTAGAATGAGGTGGGAGCAGTGCTAGTAACAGCAAGGGATAAGAGGTGAGGGTCTGGAGTGGTTGTGCATCACTAGCACGGAGATCTAACACAAGCCTCGGGAAGTCCTGGAAAGAGAATCTGACCAAGCATCAGAAACCTGGGCCATGGCCCGGGCCTCCCACTATCTTCCCAAAGGACTTCCGTTCAATCACTTTCCTGGACTGAAATGCAGCTCCCCCACCAGCATAATGGGAATTACAACCCCAGCAGGCATCCGTTTCTTGGTAGACTCAGGCAGAAAGCAAAGGGAGGAAAGGCAGAAGCTGGAGTTCAGGTCCTGTAGTGTGTCATGCTGGGAAAAGAGGGAGAGGCCATAGCCAAAACCAGGGAGCAGTGACAGATTCCTAAGGCAGGCAGAAGGAAGAACAGCTCACCTGGGCCTCAAGCGTCTCAGGAGGGCCTGCCAGAACCTGGTTTCCTGGGCTCCATCCTGGGGGAGGGCAAGGCCCGGGGAGGGGGCAGGCAAAGCTAAGGAAAGTGAGAAGAGCCATGAGTGACAGCGGCCCTGCTTTTGGGTCCCCTGGTGATTTCCTTTCCCCTGGTTTAATATCTCATTCAGTCTTCTCTTGCACAGGAGCTGAGTGACAAGCCAGAGCACACAACCGTGAACACTGGGGGACACAGACGGCAAAGGGTTAATACAGGCAGGCTAGAGGGAACCCAGACAAGACAAATGAATGTTGGCCCAGGAACAGCCCGGAGAAGACAGACACAGATGGAGAGCCAACGGTAGCAAGACGGGCTCTCTGGGACAGGGCTCCTCGCAGCCAGCCTCAGAGAGGTCAGTGCTCACACTGCATAGGAAGGAAGTGTCCCCAAAACAATATCAGAAGAAAGACCTAAGTGAGAAGACAGGTGAGATTTTCCCCACTTTGGAAGGGCAACAAGAAAGACTGGGCCACTGGAGCGAAGAGAGGCAACGAAAGAGTGGGATCCTGGTCTCACTGGCCAGAAGCGAGGCCTTTTAAAGGCCTTACCCCACCCAACGCAAACGATGAAGCCGGTGCCCGTGAGGCCGACGCAGACAAGAAAGTTTCTGAGAAATGTCTGACCAAATGAAAAGGTGAACAAAACAACTAGAAAAAGAAGCCTCAAAGAAAAGATCTTCAAACACTACGTTGCTAAATAAAAGATCTGAATGATATGTTCAGATTTACCTTTTTCTTCCAGATTGCAAAATATGCTAAATGTTGTGATTATATTACCACAAATGTGTGTGTATCAGAGGCCTCCCATTTCAGCCAATACAAAGAAACAGGAACACAGTTTCTGTTCTGATGTCAGGTCAATTCACCAGTAAATGAAAAGGAGGCATTTTTTACACTAGCTCAAGGAGTAGACGACCCAGACATTCCAGAAAGACTTTTACATAAAATCAGGTATTATATTGAGAGGGACGGACGGACGGACACTTCTACTTCTGGCCAGGATATTGGAACAAAGAACAATGTCCTGCTGTAAACAAGTATCAAACTGGACAGAAGCGATCTGAAACAAGTTTTCAGATACTGGGCAGCAGGAAGTGCAGGATCATCATCCCGAGAGAAGAGAAACAACTGTGATGAGCCTTATCATTGCCCTGGCTCTGCCCGTGGGCCATGTCCAGACTGAGTGTGCAGGGAAGGGGGCCTCCAATAGAGCTTGGTGGCTTCATCAAGACACAGACTAGCATTCAGGACAGCTGATGCAGCTATAAGTTGCAGAGAAGAGTGTCAGAAAGGAGGGAGCAAGGCAGAAAAAAGGAGCTCCAAAAAAATCAGCATAGTGCTCCCCTTGGGCCTCTCCTGACTCCCAAGCCATGGTACATAATAAAACTCCCAAAGACTAGGAAAGGAAGGGCCTGGAGGCTTTAAGCTGAACAATTCCCAACCAACCAGAGTAGAGTCCTCAGTGATGCCTGGGGCCATTCAGTAGAGAATCAGAGGGGCTGTGCCTCAGTAGTAGTACTGACCATCTCCTGGAGCCACAGCTACCCTGAACGTGCTCTAGAAAAGCTTAAGAATAGGCCTTGATGTGATGAAGCCGTTCCACAAATAACTACGCCCTCAAAGGAAGTCCAACCCTCTTCAAAGTGAAGTAACAAACTCTAGCCGCTCAGCAATATCATCTGGAACACCAAGAAGCAGGAAAATCAGGTCAACGGACATAACTCAAAAGTGATGACTGGCAGAACTTACAGACAAGGACAACAAGACTGAGAGAAGAACAGAAACACAATGGAAAAAAATGAACGATATAAACAAGATACAAATGGGGCTTCTGGAGGTGAAAACTGTAACAGTTAAAATGAAAATTTCACTCGATGTGATTAGCAGCAGATTAGACACTGACCCCTGTCCCCCAAAAGAGATTAGAAAACTCGAGGATATAGCAACAGAAACTATCCCAAATGAAGATCAAAATGAAAAGAAAAAAGATATTTAAAAAACAGTGTCAGTGACCTGGATATAACAGAAAATCACCTAACACACATGGAACTGGAATCTGAAAAGAAGAGGAAAAGGGGGAGAGGATAAAAATGTAGTTGAAGAAATACAACTAATACAACAATACAATACAAATACAACGATACCCTAATTTGATGAAAACTAGCTCCAAGAAGCCCAGCCAACCCCTATCAAGACTAAACAAACCAACAACAAAACCAAAAAACCACATGTGCAGACCAAAACACGTCATAATAAAATTGCTGAACACTAGTGATAAAGAGAAAATCTTACAGCAGCAGGGTGGGGGGGGGCATGTCATGTTCTATAGAGAAGCTCAAAGATAAGAGTAACTGTGGACTTCTTATCAGAAAATGTGCAAGCCCCAAACAATTGAATGACATTTTTAAAGTGCTAAAGAGAAAAAACCCTGTCAACCTACAATTCTATATTCAGGGGAAATACCCTTCAAAAATGAGGGCAATATAAAAACTTTTTCAGACAAAAAGAATTGGTCACCAGCAGACCTGTACTATGAGACACATTAAAGAAAGTTCTTCAGGTGAAGGAAAATGATACCAGATGGAAACCTGGATCAACACAAAGGAATGAAGAACATCAGAAATGTAAAAACACTTTTACCCCCTTTATTTTTAAATCTTTAAAAAATAATGACCATTTAAAGCAAAAATAATAAGGTACTGTGGGATTTATACCATACATATAAGTAAAATGTATGATTTAGTGTTTTAGGAAGCCCTCCGAGACTCTGATGCATGCTAATAAGCCAGGAGTGGAGATAAAATACAATTCTAAAAAATAATCCAAAAGAGTAAAGCAACAAAGGAAAAAGAACAGAGGGGATAAACAGAAACAAATAGCAAGATGGCGAACTTAAGTCCAACTACATGGATAACTAAGTTAAATGTAAATGGAGTAAACACTTCAGTTGAAAAGCAGGGATTACTAGACTACATTAAAAAAACAATACTCAACTCTATGCCATCTGTAAGAAGCTTTAAATATAAAAACTTTAAATGTAAAGACATACATAGGTGAAAAGTAAAAGCATGGAAAACAATATACTATAGGACAAAACAATCCCACTGTCAAAAATAAGAGAAGGAAAGGGTGAATGATGAATGAGGCTCAGAGGGCTGGAGACCTTACTGAAGAGTCCTAGAACTTAGACCAGGAAGAAAACTGAAGAGCTTAAACATAAAATCAACAAGTGGTGGAAAACAAGAAAAAAAAGAAAAGAAAAAGAAAAACAAAAAAAAAATCAACAGGTGGCTAATATAGATGACACACAGATTACAAAAATGCAAATCCTTTAAAGAAGATGGAGACAGTAACTGTTCACTAAAAAATCCAAAGAGAGTAGGGACGGAGAGAGAACAGCCAACTACATATTTGCAATTCAGGGGAAAAAAGGAGTAAACGGAGTGACTTGTTGCTGAACTAAGCACAGCTCTAGCCATAATGTGTGCCACACTGGGGTAGAGTCTGGATTTAGAAAGGTCTTCTGCTTTCTGTTCCAGTACCATGTGAATTTTTAGTAACCGAGCTGCATTTCTTTGGTAATCAGAAAAGAGTAATAATTTAAAAAGATTTGGGTAGACTTTAGATAAGACAGGCTGATGGGAATGTGTGGGCAGTCCCAGAAAGCTCAGAGATAGGAAGGACCGTGGGGTTGGGACTTCCTGGGCTCCTCTCCGCAGGCTCTTGGTGCCATCACGGGTGTGAGCAGAAGGCCTCCTTTAGTCTCAACATCCACAGAAGCCCTAGCCTCGTCTTTAGCTCACTGCCCAGTACAGGTACTTCCCTGGTGTGTGAGTGACACCCCAGATGCCCAGCAGCTACTCTCTCTGTGGCCCACTGTCAGCTGGGTAGGGCCCCTCTGAGCACTTGGGAGTCTTCCTGGTGTATATCTGAGGTCTGGTTTGACTTTGGCTTCCGATACAAAACAAACTGGTTACAGAATCCTTACACAATTCATTACGAAAACTCACTTCCATTGACATGGAGGTTTTGCTGCCACGTGGAACGGGGCAGAACATCTCACACTTACCTTCTGAAAAACATGGTCCGTTACAACCTTGTCTCACTGTCCTCAAGCCAGAGACCCGAGGCCTTAGCCCCTTACAAAGACCCCAGCCCGGCCCACCTGGCCCAAATCCTGCACCCTACATCTCAGTCATTCCTTCCAGACACCCTGGCATTCATTCTGTCCCAACTATGCCAAGGTGATGCCCCCTCAGGGCTCTGAACATGCCACAGGTGGTTCCTTCTAAGAATTCAGACCTCAATCAAGTGTCATCTCCTCAAAGTGTCTTCACTCTCGAGCCCAATCACCGTTTACTCATAACACTTCTCACTACCTAACAATCATCCTCAAATGAAATTGTTTGTCTTTACCTGACTCCCCAGGAGAAATGTCACCTCCCATAGGATACAGACCTTCTCTTTCCTGGCCCTGAATCCCCAACATCTGCAGGAGCTCCTGGCATCAAGTGGACATGGGATAAGCTGTGGGGAGAGGGGAGTGCTAACAGGAGCGAACCTCTAGTTACAGAGCACCTTCTACATGTTTGGTCCTGTGCTTCTCCCTTCTCGTAAGTTAATCACCGAGACCAATAATTCTCACTGCCTCCATTGCACACAGAAGTAAGTCATGGACTCAAGAGGTCAAGTAACTCGCCTAAGGTCCAGCTCCCAAGATTTAAGACTTTTCGAACCACACCAAAGAAAGGCAACAGGCTGTTATTGAATGTCCTCAGAGCCTGATGGTTTATATGGACTTAGGCAACTGGCTTTAAATCATCCTATCAATATGCCATCACAGACCCTTGCTTGCCAATAGTCACACACATCATTCTCTCTCTCTCTCTCTCACTCGCACAAAGTTCTTCCAAGTCACCCATGTTTAATTGAGCATGTGCTCCTCAAGTGTTCTATTTAATTGAGCAGAGCCTATCAAAGTGTTTTCACTTAATTGGAATGATTAACTGTTGAAATCCTGCAGCCACAACCCCCATGTGAATTATTAATTATGCTTTCCTGTGTAGCAACAGGAGTGGCCCTTCCCGTAGCAGGCTTGCCCAGGAGACGTAACCCGCAAGAACTTCAGGTCAGCACACGCACTCCCAGTGCGCACGGACGTACAGCGGTCATCGAGAAAGTGCTCACAAAAACAGACGGGAAAAAGGGAGCCCCGCTTTCACCAAAGTAGCTAAATTCTGTATGATGAAATACACATTAACCCCCACTGCAGTTAAAAGTAAAATTATCACCAATCCCGAAGATCATGTGATCGCTCAGAAGCCATGCTATATGGCTGCTCTACTTTGAAATGGTGGGACGAACCTGGAAAAGATGCTGGATGCTGTGACAAAAATGACAAGTACAGATGTCCACTGCCTTCCAAAAGTGGAGCTGCAGGGTCAAGTCAAAGCAATTCCAGGAAGAATATGAAAACCACAGGAACGCACCTGATGGGTACAGAGGATGCTGCAGACCTTGACCGGAAGGCACTTTCATTCACCCGAATCTCATAACCCTACACCCACCTGGGAAATGGCAATCGGGAGAAAGAGTATGGGAAAACAAATCTCTGCCTCTTAACAGAATGACATTAGGCTCCTTCTTTCCATGGGCTCTGAAGTGTAGTCTAAGGCCTATCCACTCCCGGAGAGCGAGCCCCCCTGCCAATGGTGGACCGCAGACCCCACCCCAGACCAAGCGAAGTGCCATGGACACCGTGGCTATTTGATGAACACAGGGAGACCCTCTGGATGTGAACCCCCTGCCTGACAATCCGAAAAATCACGCATTCTACAGCATGAGAGCTCAGGGGAGTGCAGAAATAATCCTGCCCATGTGCTTTAGATGGCAATGTAAATTTTAATCTACTTACTTAAATCAAATTTTCTGTATAGAATCAGAAACATTAAGAGAACCGAAATAACCATTCCACTTTGATATGAAAGAACAGAAATTAAGAGCTGAATTCAATGGAGACAAAAAACCAACCCATGTCAAAAAAAAAATAGTGAATAATTAAGTGTCTTTTGGTTGCATTGGAGCTCAGAATCCCTCCTCAGAATGTGCTAGTGAAGTCTGCATCTGAGTGGGCAGATCCCCCTGCCCCATCACTGGGGCAGGGGAGAGGCAGCAAGACCACCCAAACTAGATCTATCTAGCAGCTTCCAGAAACTTCTAAGGGATGCCAGAAATACCTGGACTCCCTGGAACATCTAAATAAGGACCTGTAGCAGAATGTCCTCAGGCCCTGGAAGACAATAGGTAGCTCATGGTGTTCAGTTCAGTTCTGGGCCAGAGCAAAAATGCCCTGGAGCGTGTCTTTATAGACCAGACAAGAGACCTCACTCTCCAGCATCTAATTCAGATGGGTGCCTGTGGCTTTCTGTCCCGTGCAAACGATCACCTAGATTCCCAGTTCTCCTCACCGGATGTCTGTCCTCCTTTGAGTCCTGCTGCTTAGACTGAGAACTGTCTCTGGGCAAAGATGGTTCAGCGACGCTGACATACATGAAAATACAAGCGCTTCCAGAAAGGAAAGGATATTTCCCACCATCTTGCATCCTCACTCGCGGGGACTTCTGACAGCATGACCAGCTTTAAGGCCAGCAGACATGGTCTGTCAACTCCCAGACTTACCAAAAGAGACATGCAAGGATGGCTCATTGTGTCTTAGGCTGATTCTGAGTTGTAAAGTCAGGCGGGTAAGATCCCACCTGTTGGGACTGAAATAATTCAGGGGGACAGAAGCAGACTTGGGGGCACCTTCCAGGAACATGTCTCTTTGGGTCATGTGTGCTTGACCGAAGGACGGGTTGGGGGACAACACACACCGCCAAAAATCCCAATCCAACCCAGCCAGGCAAGGCCAGGATGCTGACCCAAGCCTCTGGGCTGGAGCTGACATTGGCCTTCATGTGCTCTCAGCGTGTCTCACCAGGAAATGGCCACCAAGGCCTTAAAGGGAGAGGGCCAATCCTGTATTGTGCAAATGTGCTGCTGCCAGAAGTGGCAGAATCCTAAAGGGCCAAGGAAGGGTGTTTCACCAGGAAAGTCTGTTTCTCTTGGGATGTTTGTGTCTGTGTGTGTCTTTTTCCATGTGCGTGGGTGGGAGGCATCTGTCTCCATCTTCCCCAGTTCTCCTCTCTTACTTCACTTGGGCACCTGTCCCTCTCTGTTTAGGTTGCCGTTTTCTTTCCCTTCTATAAAAAGCCAGAAGGTAGACCAGAAGGGGATTTTGTAGTGTTTGTTGTACTTAACTGAGAAAAGGTTTATGCTCCTCCTTTCCCAAGAAGGCGCATGGCATCCTACTAAAAACCAACATAAATTATAAGTATAGGTTCATTTAGGTTACATTGCCCTGGACATGGGATGGGCTCTACAGATATGAGGGGCTGCTCATTTGGGGAGCCCAGGCAGGTTAGGACCAGGGCTGGATCAGTGTGCTACAATCCTGGCTTGGGGTTTGCTAAGAGCTCAAGGGGCAGAGTAGGAGGTGTGGGTGGGGCCAAGGAATCTGCATTTGCAACCAGCATTTTGAGGACTGGAATGCAGAACTATGCCTTGTCAGTACTGGGCCCATCTAGAATATGGAGACTTCCTCACCACCAGCCCTTGGCAGACAGGATTCAGGCCTGTGACCTTCCAGTGTGGGATCCCACTGTGCTGACTGTCAGACTTCTGGGAAGAGAATTAACACTTTCTAGTGATTTTTCCAAGGGGTCTCTCACCCAAAGAAGGCTGCAAATCACCATTCAGTAGGGTTCTAAACACAGATCCAGGGACATTTTTGGGGAACGGATTGGACTGTACCAGGTACTGTGCAAGCTGCTTCTCCTTAAAGACTCAATGGGGGAGGGAGGATGGGGAATGGGGTGAGGTAGCATTAGTACCCAGAGGGGGTGCTGTTCTGGCAATCTCGTCTGAAATCCTTTGGTAAAGGAAAAATGTCGGGTCTGAGGTTTAAGAGAAAATATTTCACTGACCAAGGAGACTAGGGGGGGCTCGCAGCCAAGCTAGGCCAATGCTGGCTGGAGGGCGTCAGTTGGAACAGGGTGGGACCTCTGGGAAGAGGGCCAGGATTGGAGGGGGGTTGTTTGAAAGGGACCATGGGCTTTGGGCGGCAGGCAAGTGTGTGTTTGTGGGGGTAGGATGGAAAAAGACATGTAATTAATCACCCAAATATAGACTAGAGGCAGCAAAGGAGTTTAAGGGGGAGGCACAGGAGCAGGAGATGGTGGCCCTCAGAAGGGCGACAAAAAAAGCCCTGTTCAGACCTAGAGCCTTGAGCTCATCTTCACCCAGCAAGCGTTGCCCCCTCGAGCTCCTTCACAGCTCTTGGGCTCTGGGCTATCCCTCCTTCCCTCCCCACCAACCTGAGGCTCAACCTCTATCCAGAAGGAAAGGAGGGACCCCATGAGCAAGAACCGTCCCCAGCTCATCCACCCAGCGGTCCTGACTGCGGCTCGGCCCTTCCCCCAGACTGGGGGAAAAGCCCTTTAACCTTTCCAACGCCCCCTCTCCCTCAGCCTCCGTTGCGCTCGGGGTTGGGGTCCCCTCCTTCCCATAATGACCAGTTCCCAGCGTCTCCCCCAAGGCAGCGTAGGCCTCGGCACATCCGCGATTCCCGTCCCTGACCGCCGCCCCCCGCCCGCCGCAAGAAGGCCTTCAGGCCTCCTCGTACCCGCCATCTGGGACTCGTCCTTCACTTTGGATGGCCTCAGGGCTGAGCAGCTTCCTGCGGGCCCAGAGACGCCCCCCGAGAACGCTTGGCCTCCAGCCACCGCACACTCTGCGGAACACTCACCCTAGCCCCGCGCACTCTCCCAGGCCGCCCCCCTGCGCATCCTTCCGTGGTCCAAACGATCAGCCCAATCCCTCACACCCTCCACGCGCCCTCGGCACATCCTCCCGTGGCCCTCATGCTCACCCCAGCCCCGCGGCGGCCAATGCGCTGCCCTCGGCGGAGCGGCGTTGGAGCGGCGCTGGCGCGGCCCAGACAGGCCCGGCGTGGCAGGAAACGCCACGGAGCCGCCAGCGCCCGCCTGAGCCCCAGCAGCCCCGCGGCGCGTTTCCGGAGCCGCGGGCGCCGCCGGGGGTAGTGGGGGAGCAAGGCCCCGCCCCGGCCCCGGCCCCGCCCGGCCAGCCAGCCCCAATTGGCCTGGAGAGGGGGCGGGGCGGGAAGGGGGCGGGGCTGAGGCGGGGGGGGAGGGTCAGGCGCGACGGCGGGGGATTTGCGCGTGCGGGCCAGAAGCTTAGCGGGGGGGGCGTGGGGGCGGGCTGGGCTGAACGTACGAATGAATGAATGAACAAACGAACGAACGACTGAATGAGCAAATGAACCAACTAGCCCATGAAGGAAGGAATGAAGGAATGGAAAGAACCGCGCCCCCTCGGACGCCTTCTGGACGGGGGTGAGGGTGGGGGATGGGAACAGAAAGCAAAGCAGAGCAAAGCCAGCTCTCACGGGAGGGGTCAAAGAGCCTCACTGAGTCACCAATGCTATTGCGAGCCCCTGCAGTAAGGATAGAGCTATGAGCAAAACCAGGGCGCACGGAGCGCGCGCATTTGGCATCCAAGAGCTCCTGTGAGTGTGTGTGTGTGTGTGTGTGTGTGTGTGTGCATGTGTGTGTATGCGCGCACGTGTGTGGGAATGGGGGTAGAGGGGAAATGTATTCGAGTTAATTTCAAAATAGGTCAGACTATGAAGAAGAACCAACAGGATTCTTCGGGGAGGGGGGTGCGTTGCAGCCAGGTCCAGAAGAATTTGGTGCCAGTCATTAGAAACCTAGGAACCTGCCGTTGCCCAGTAGTGTGCTAAGCCCGTTGATGCTTTCTTGAAGACTCCTGTTTCCTAAGGAAGGCAGTCATACACATGGGAGTGATAGTGGGGGAGTTCAATAAGGCTACCGTGGATGTGAGACTTGAATGATGAGGACTCAACCATGTGAATGTTGTTGAAGACGGGAAGGGCATCAGTAAAGAAACAGCAAGTGCAAATGTCTTCTGCCAGGAATAAATTGGGTATATTCGAAGACAAAAAGGAAAATGCTGGACTGTAATAAGCCAAGTGAAAAAAGAGCCACACTGCTGGGGTGAAGCTGGGCACTGAAACTGAGTCTGAAACACATGGCTTAACACTTTTTTTTCATTCTTTATTAATAAGCATTTAATGCTTTATTGGCGATAATGATAACCAACTTCTTAAATATTCTTGTAACAATTTTATCCATTAGACATTAACAACTTTTTTCTTATTTTCCTTCAGATTTTATTATGAAAACTTTGCAATATGCAGATGAATTCAAAGATCTGTACCTAGGTACCAAACACTACTCTACAATTAACATTATGCCATACTTGCTTGATTACAAGGTCACGCTTATTTCATTGATTCATTTCAAACTGAGCTACAGACATCAGTAGGCTTCACCTCCAAACACTTCAGCATGCATAGCATTAGCTAGAGATGAATACCTGTTCACTGTTTTTCTTTTTTAAAAGATTTTATTTATTTGCCAGAGAGAGCAAGCGAGACAGCAGGAGGCAGAGGGAGAAGTAGGCTTTCCCCTGAGCAAGGAGCCGGAAGCAGGTCTTGATCCCAGGCCCCTGGGATCATGACCTGAGCCAAAGGGAGATGCTTCACCGACAGCGTCACCCACACATCCCCCTGTTTACTGTTTCTTTGCAGGTAAAATTTGCTGCAGTGAAACACACAAATCTCAGGTGCCCCATGTCGTGCGTTTTTACAAACACATACTCCGGTTTCCTGTCATGATACAGAACACTCGAGACCTCAGAAAATTTCCCTTGTGTCTGTTTCTAGTCAGTCACTACCACAACCCCACACAGAGGCAACCGTGGTTCCAGCTTTTCTCCCCATAGATACCTTTTTCCTATTTGAGAACTTCCTGTGAATGGTGTCCTGCAGTATGTCCTGTTTCGTGTCTGGCTTCTTGCACTCAGTATGATGTTGAGATTCACCTGTGTTGTCGAGTGTGTTATCGCTTCTTCCCTTTCATTACTGAGTGTCTCCCGTTGTCTGGATATATTTGAGCTGGTGTATTCATTCACCAGCTGATGATCTGGGCGGTTTCCATTTTGGACTATTATAAATAAGGCTGCTATGAACATTTGTGTACAAATTTTTGTAGACATATGCTTTCATTTTACTCAGATAAATACCTAGAAAGGAAACTGCCACGTCATAGGGTAGTTGTTTTATAAGAAACTGCCAGAATATTCTGCAAAGTGGTTGTAGAATTTATGTTCCCACCAGAAATGTATGAAAGTTCCTTTTCTTTCCAATCTTCCTTAAGGTTTGTGGTGTCAGCCTTTATTTTTAGCTATTTAAGTGGGTGTGAAGTGGCAACTCATTGTGATTTTAATTATCATCTCCCTGATGACTAATCATGTTGAGGATGATGTTTTTATGTGCTTACTGGCCATTTCTATATTTTATTTAGTAAAGTATCTGTTCAAATAGATTGCCCACTTTTATAGGGTTGTTTGTCTTTTTCATTATTTATTTGTAGGTGTATTTTTTTAAAAAACAGATCTTTTGAGGTATATTTGACATATGATAACTGGGTATGTTTAAACTGTACCATCCAATAAGGTTTGACACATATATATATATATATCTCCATGAAGCCATCACCACATTCAAAGTAATAAACATATCCATTACTCTCAAAGTTTCCTTGTGTCCCTTATAGTCCCTCTCTCCTGTCTCTTCTTCTTCTCTTGCTCCTCTCGTCTTTAAGCAATCAATGATCTGCTCGCTGTCACTACAGGGCAGTTTGCATTTTCTAGAGTTTTACGGAAATGGAATCATAAAACCAGTGTTCTTTTGGGTATACTGTGATGGTTTATTCATTCATTGGTTGATGGACATTTGGGTTGTTTCCAGTTTAGGGTAACTACAAATAAAATTCCTATAAACATTTGTGTATAATCCTTTATGTGTACATATATTTCCTTGGGTAAATACTAAGAGTGGTATGACTGTATGATACAGTAGAGGAACATTTGACTTTTTAAAAAAATTACCACGCTGTTTTCCAAAGTGGTTGTATCATTTTACATACCCACTAGTATTGTAGGAGAGTTCCAGTTCCACATTCTTATCAGTACTGAGTATGCTCAGTCTTTTAAATTTTAGCCATTCTAATAGATGTCTAGTGTAATCTCATTCTGGTTTTAATCTAGATTTCCCTGACTAATGGTGTTGGGCATATTTTTATGTCCTCATTAGCCATCGTATACATTTCTTTGGTGAAAGGTCTGCTTAGACCTTTTGCCCAGTTTATTATTATTGGGATTGTTTTTCTTATTATTGAGTTATAAGAGTTCTTTGTATATTCTGAATACAAGTCTTTTGTCAGGTATATGCCTTGCAAGCATTTTCTACCAATCTATGGCTCGTCTCTTCATTCTCTTCACAGTGTCCTTTCAAGAACAGAAATTCTAAATTTTGATGAAGTTAAATTTATCAACCTGCTCTTCTATGGGTTGTGCTTTCAGTGGCACAGCTAAGATATCTTTATTTAACCCAAGGTCACAAAGATCTTGTTTTCTTTTCTTTTCTTAAAGATTTTATTTATTCATCTGAGAGAGATACAGAGACAGAGATGGACAGAGAGAGCACAAGCAAAGGGAGAGGCAAAGGGAGAGGGAGAAGCAGACTCCCCGCTGAACTGGGAGTCTGACATGGGACTTGATCCCACGACCTGGAGATCATGACCTGAGCTGAAGGCAAACGCTTAACCATCTGAGCCACCCAGGCGCCCCAAAGATCTTGTTTTCTTTTAGAAGTTTTATGGTTGTACATTTTATACTTATTTAGGTTTCTGATCCATTTTGATTCAATTTCTGTATGTAGTGTGAGACATGAGTCCAAGTTCATTTTTGTGACTGTGGATATTCAATTCTTCCAGCATCATTTTTAAAAAGATTTTATGTATTTGTTTTTTTTATTTACTTATTTGAGAGAGAGAGAGGGAGAGAGCACAAAAGCAGAGGGAACAGTAGAGGAAGAGGAAGAAACAGGCTCCCCGCTGAGCAGGGAAACTGATGCAGGGCTTTATCCAAGGACCCTGGGATGATGACCTGAGCCGAGACAGAGGCTTAACCCACTGGGCCCCCCAGGAGCCCCCCAGCATCATTTGTCAAAAAGGCTATCTTTCTTTACTATTTTTTGTGCCTGTATCAAATATCAGTAAATGTGTGGATTTAAGACTTTCTTTGCTGTTCTGTTGTTGTATTTTCCCTCTTTACAGTTTTGATTTGTATAATATTCTAACAATCTTCGAAAGCACGTAGTTTAAGTTCTATAACTTTGTTTTTTCAGTGTTGTTTTAACTAGCTCAGGTTTTTTTGCAATCCCATATACATTTTAGAATCATATTAGTTTCCAGAAAAAAAAAAGTCTGCTGGGATTTGGATTGGGATTAGATTAAATTCTGTAGAATAGTTTGGGAAGAATTGATATCTTAGCAGTATTGAGTCTTTTGGCTCCTGAACAAGGTCTCCTTCTCTCATTTTGGTCTTTAACTTCTCTCGGCAATATTTTATAGTTTTCAGTGTTTGGGTCTTTTGTATCTTTTGTCATATTTATTCCTACGTATTGCCCATTTTTGGTGCTATTTTGAGTGACATTGTTTTAAAATTTTTAAATTTCTGATTGTTTATTGCTAGTATATAGAAATACAGTTGATTTTTAAAAAAATGTTTTAAAAGATTTTATTTATTTATTTGACAGAGAGATCACAAGTAGACGGAGAGACAGGCAGAGAGAGAGGGGGAGGCAGGCTCCACGCTGGGCAGAGAGACCAACTCGGGCCTCGATCCCAGGACCCTGAGATCATGACCTGAGCTGAAGGCAGAGGTTTAACCCACTGAACCACCCAGGCGCCCCCAGTTGATTTTTGTATATTGGTCTTATATCCTGCAACCTGTTAAACTCACATATTTATACTTTTTTAAAAAGATTTTATTTATTTATTTGGCAGACAGAGATTACAAGTAGGCAAGAGAGGCAGGCAGGGAGAGAGGTGGAAGCAGGCTCTCTGTGGAGCAGAGAGCCCAATGAGGAGCTCAATGCCAGGACTTTGGGATCATGACCTGAGCCAAAGTTCAGGTTTTAACCCAGAGGCTTTAACCCACTGAGCCACCCAGGCGCCCCTCACATATTAATTCTAATAACTTTTTGGACAATTCCATCATATTTTCTGCACAGGTAATCCTATCATCTGTGAATAAAGACAATTTACTTCTTGCATTCCAATCTGGATGCTGTTTATTGCTTTTCCTTGCCTAATTTCCCAAGTGTAAGTGTAAGAAAGTGTAAGAGTGGGCATCCCTGTCTTGTTGTTGATATTGAGGGGTGAATGCACAGTCTTTCACTACTAAGGATGATGTTAGGTTTTTGTAGGTGTTCTTTATGAAGTTGAGGAAGTTCCCTTCTGTTTCTACTCTTCTGGGTGTTTTTTCTTTTATCAGGAATAGATGCTAGATTCTGTCAAATGTCTTTTTTTTTAATCTATTGAGAAGATTGCCCTAGTCTGAATGTATCTATCTAAAAATGATGCGTTGAAACCTTAGCCCCCAAAGGTGATGGTATTAGGAAACAGAGACTTTGGGAAGTAAGTATGTCCCAGTGGGACTAATGCCCTTACAAAAAAGGCTCCAGAGATTGCGCCTTCACCATGTGAGAACATAACAAGAAGGTCCTGACTATGAATCAGGAAGAGAGCCCCCATCAGAATGTAACCACGTTGGTGCCTTGATTTTTGACTGTGACAAATCAATTTCTGTTGTTTATAAGGCATCCAGCTTGTGGTATTTTGTTTTATCAACCTGAATGGACTAAGAGATGAATCATGTGTTTTTTATTTTTTAGTTTGTTTCGTTTGTTAATATGCTGAATGACACTGATAAAATTTCAAATGTTTAAACCAAACTTGCATTCTCATGATAGGCTACTTAGTCATATTATGTTATCATTTTTGTATGTTGTTGAACTCAATTTGCTAAAGGTTTGTTTAGAATTTTTGCAAGTATGTTCATAAAAAATATCAGTCTGTAGTTTTCATATGTCTTTGTATGGCTTTGAAGTAAAGGTAATGCTGACCTCATTGAATAAGCTGGAAGTAGTCTTTCCTCCTCACTTTTCTGGAAGGGTTTGTGTGGCATTGGCATTGTTCCTTCCTTAAGAAATTGGTAGAATTTGAGTTCCTGGACAGGCCACAGAGGATGTCATGCTGGGTGGCTAAAACTCAGAGACCCAGAGGACAGAGTTCAGGGTGACCATTTCAGAGGGAAGGCAAGAAAGAAAATCCTGGAGAGGAAAGAACCATAGACAGGGAACCCAAATTTAACATATACAGTCTGCCCAAATCTCTGGTGTCTCTTGGGTGTGTGTACAGGGCAGACTCCAAGAAAGTAACTGAGCAGAAATTCTTTTTTTTTTTTAAAGATTTTATTTATTTATTTGACAGACAGAGATCACAAGTAGGCAGAGAGGCAGGCAGAGAGAGAGAGGAAGGGAAGCAGGCTCCCTGCCGAGCAGAGAGCCCGATGTGGGGCTTGAACCCAGGACCCTGGGATCATGACCTGAGCCGAAGGCAGCGGTTTTAACCCACTGAGCCACCCAGGCGCCCTGAGCAGAAATTCTTGCCCAACACAGGGGAGACAGAGTTTGGAGTCTGAGTTTAGCTAAGTTAACTGCCTGCTAAAGCAACAGCAGCAACAACACCACCTCTCTGGGGAAATACAGCAGAAACCAAGAAGCCAGAACCACTAGAAACATTGTTGACAATGTCCAGGACATGATGCTTAATCACTAGGAAAAAAACCAACAAGACAATGTAGTGACACTTAAGAAAAAAAAATGTTTAAGGGAAACTGACCCTGAGAAGATCCTGACACTATAATTCACAAACAATATTTTCCAAGCAGCTATTCTAAATATGCTTATGGACATAAATCATGGTAATAATCATATCTTTACTGTGATATATATACTTCTTCATTAACATATAAAATAACAGTATCTGAAATGGTCTACCAACTCCCTAATTTTGAAATAAGGTTATTTCTAGCAAGTATTTCTAGATATCTACAATGACTAATATGATATGGAAATATTTCTGGTGGCGACAAAGTCACATATACTGCTAATATTACAATGGGTTGTCTACATTCATAATTGAGGGAAATGCTAAATTTATTTAGTTTAGTAAAAATAATGCATTTTCCCCCACTCAAATTTAGATCCCTTGAGTTCTTAATGTCAGGTTTAGGTCTTAAGGTCACAGATACTGTTTTTCCCAAGTAGAACTAAAAAAATCATCTGGCATATAGTAGGCACTCAATGAATATTTCTTTTCTTTTCTTTTTAAAAAAAGATATATCTATTTATTTTAGAGACGGGGAAGGGTAAGAGGGAGTGACCCTCAAGCAGACTCTGTGCTGAGCATAAAGCCTGACACAGGGCTCCATTCCACAATGCTGAGATCATGACCTGAACCAAAATCTAGCATCAGGTGCTTAACCAACTGAGCCAACCAGGCACCCTTTGAACAATATTTCTTGAATAAATGAGTGCATCTGTGTTCCAATCTAGTGGTAAAGGAATTAAAATTTGTTCCCAGTCTTTCACATCCATTTAAATAATGAATTGGTAACAACAGCTACTATTTGATAATTGTTCATCATGTGCTAGATAAAGTTTTATAAACATTATCTCATCTTATTCTTACAATGACCCCGAGACAGGTACTATTATTACTTCCATTCTTTTGTTATGGAAACTGAGCCAAACAGAGTTTAAGCAATCTCTTTAAGGCCACACAGCTGACATTAGAAATCAGATCTGTCCGAGTCCGGAGTCTGAGTTCTGAAAGTATTAGGATAAATTTAATTCTGAGTATCTCAGACTTGGAGACTGGTCCTCGGTTCCACCACCATCTGCCTCAGTATCCTTCACTGACTGAGACTCAGATCAACTCTGTTCCACCCTCATCTTCCCACGCCGCCTGTCACACCATCCGGGGAATCTCAGCCACTCCCTCAGCCTCACCCAACTGCCTGAAAGCCACAGACTATCAAACCCGCTTTTCCATTCCTGATGTCTGTCTGTCCACTGGTCACCTTCCTTTGATGTCCTTCAAGCTCCTCTCTGCCAGTGCAAGGGTCACTTTCTCTGGAAGGGCTTTCTTGACCCGCCCAAGGTAGATTGGCCCACTTAGTGTCCCTACCACCCCCCCAGTAATATCATATCAGCCAATTCATTTACATGCCTGTCTCTTACCATTCTGAGCGCTCTTTGAGAACAGGGACCATTTTTAGTTTGTCTCCAAATTCTTAGCAATTAGAACAACGCCTGACACAGTAGATGCTTGTTGAATGGGTGAATCCATGAATAAATAAAGGAATGGATTATATGCACCAACCCTGCTACTTAACACTTCTGCTATATGTTCATTATGATTCACATACAATCACGCATATAATGTAAAACATAAAGTGTAATCCAAAAAATATATGGTCCAAGGGAATAATAATGAATTTATAAAATAGGAAATTTTAACAGGGAAAAATAAACTATTGAAAATAACAGACTGTAAATTCTAGAATTGAAAAATAAAATGGGGGGCACCTGGGTGGCTGAGTGGGTTAAAGCCTCTGCCTTCGGCTCAGATCATGATCTCAGGGTCCTGGAATCAAGCCCCACATCGGGCTCTCTGCTCAGTGGGGAGCCTGCTTCCTCCTCTCTCTCTCTGCCTGCCTCTCTGCCTACTTGTGATCTCTGTCTGTCAAATAAATAAGTAAAATCTTTTAAAAAATAAAAATAAAATGTCTGCAGTGAAAAATTCACTGGAAGGTCTTTTATAAAAAATATTTAATTTATTTATTTAAGAGAGAGGGAGCACGTGCAGGAGAATAAGAGGGGGAGGTGCAGAAGGAGAGGGAGAAGCGGGTTCCCCACTGAACAGGAAGCTTGAGTTTGGCCGATCCCAGGACCCTTAACTGATCGAGTTACCCAGACACCCCACTGGATGGCCTTAATAACAGATTGCAGAAGACAGAAGAATCATAAACTTGAAGATTGATCAATAGAATGATGCATTCTGATACACCAATAGGAACAAATTTTAAAGAAAGAACAGAACGTCAGTAGTCTGTGGAGTAATACAAAAAGGTCTAACACATGGTTATTTAGAATCCCAGGAGAGGATAGAAAGAGTGGGGAAGAAAAACTACTTGACGGAACTATGGGTGAAAATTTCCAAAATTTGGAGAAAGATTATTTATAGATTTAAGAAGCTCAGTGAACCCCAAGGAGCATAAATTCAAAGAAAAACCACATGTAGGCACACTGTAGTCAAACTACTGAAAACAAAGCCTAATGAGAAAAATCTTTTTTTTAACTGATTTATGAGACATTTATTAGAAATGACAAAATCTTTACAAAGAGTCAGAAAAGGGCCATAAACTTCCAAATATATTTTAAAAAATTAAGTCGACAACCAAAACCAATTATTAAACCATCCTGCCAAAAAAGTCAGGTTACATGAGCCTCAGGGTCTGGATGTTTTCTTGTCACCTGCATGCATCAGAAAACAACAGAAAAATCTTTTCTGTTTCAGTGAAGGCAGACATAAACAACCGAGGAGACAGAGGAAGAACATCTCTAAAATGACAAAAGAAAAAAAGAACTTCCAATCCAGAACTCTATACCTGAGGAAAATATTCTTTGGAAATGAAGGGGAAATAAGTGTATTTTGAGATTAGTGAAAACAAAGAGAATTCATCAACAGCTTGCACTGTTTTTTTTTTTTTTTTCCATCTGAAGAAGCGTAATAGAGGGGGAAACCTTGATCTTTGGGGAGAGGTAAAGAACACCAGAAATGGTAAATATGTGAGTAGGTAGTAAAGCAAGTTTTCTCTTAACTTTTTTATAACACACATGACGTTTTTTTTTAAAGATTTTATTTATTTGACAGAGATCACAAGCAGACAGAGAGGCAGGCAGAGAGGGGAGGAAGCAGGCTCCCCACGGAGCAGAGAGCCCGATGTGGGGCTTGATCCCAGGACCCTGGGATGATGACCTGAGCCGAAGGCAGAGGCTTTAACCCACTGAGCCACCCAGGCGCCCCCACACATGACTTTTTAAAGTAAAAAATGTAATAGTGCATTATAGATTTTCTAACATATGTAGATGTAATACATAAAGCGATTATAACCTGGCGCATGGGGTAGAGGGGAAATGAATCTACAGTGGAAAGAGTCTTACATTTATATACAATAGGAGCGCTAAGTAGATAGTGAAAAGTTAAGGATATGGATATACATTAGTGTCTAGAGCAACAGCTAAAACACAATGCAAAGAGGTATAGCCAAAAATGCAAGAAGAAATGGAAATCTAAAAAAATGTGATTAACTCAGGCAGGAAAGAGGGAATGTAGAACAAAATAGAAGGCACAGATAGTAAAAGGATAGACCTAGTCCAACCATATCAACAATTGTATTCAATGTAAATGGGCTGAACACTTAAAAGACAGAGCTTGTCAGAACAGATAAATGGGCAAGGCGTTTGCTGTCTACAAAGAGATGCAATTTTTAAAAAAGATTTTATTTTTTTATTATTTATTTGACAGAGAGAGAGAGAGAGAGAGAGATCACAAGTAGGCTTAGCAGCAGGCAGAGAGAGAGGGGGAAGCAGGCTCCCTGCCGAGCAGAGAGCCCAATGCGGGTCTCGATCCCAGGACCCTGGGATCATGACCTAAGCCAAAGGCAGAGGCTTAACCCGCTGAGCCACCCAGGCGCCCCAAAGAGCTGCAATTTTAATATAAGACACAAATGGTTGATAGTAAGAGGATGCAAAATGATATACCATGCAAAGAGGAGAAGCAGGGAGAACTACTCTCCACTCTGAATGCTGGGGAGGGTGGCCCCCAGAGGGGGAGAAGCACCCTCTCTGTGTCCCAGTCCCTTCGCAGCCAACTCTGAGGGCACCAGTCCGCAGCCCCATTCATGCCCCACCGCCTCCTCTGGTGGCTCCTTGGCTGCGGAGATCCAGAGCTCACCTCCAAGCAGGAAGAGGCCACTTTCCAGGGTCTTTCCAGTCACAGGCCCGGGCCCACCCCAACCCTCCTGGGCCCTGCGCTCCACAGATTGAGGGCAGCCTACTCTCTGCCTTCGAACTGACCGAGTGCTTAGGAGAAGGAGCAACCGAGGCCTCACTGCATGTGTTCCAGGAAGGGATGATACTGCTCCCCTGGAAATGGTGAAGGGTCCTTGGAGACTCCCTCAGTTTGTGCCCACAGGTGCCCTCCAGTCGTTTTGAAGGGACAGGGGCTCTGCCCACTGTCACGATGCAGATGAAGGGCAGAGTCCCCAGAGCAGCCGAGGAGCTGGAGTGAGAGCCTTGCAGACAGCTGAGGCCCGGGCCAGCAGCTGCCCAACCAGCCTGCAGGAAGACCAGGGCCGTGGGGTGAGAGCTGTGAACAGTGGGGCTGCGTGGATGGAGGGGCCCCTGCAGATGCTGGGTAGTGAGACACATGGGCAATGGAAGGAAGGTTGCAGTAGGTAGTTGAGAAGGGGGTCATTGGGGCCATGCCTGCAGCCTCATTGGTCCAGTGGGTGTGGCCCTATGTCGTGGGGACACTCGGAAGTGTCCCATCAGGGTGTGCTGCAGGATTGGGGTGATGTCCCCAGGTGGACTCTGTTCTCCTTGCCCTCTTTTTTTTTTTTAGATTTTATTTATTTATTTGACAGGAAGAGAGAGTGATCACAAGTAGGCAGAGAGGCAGGCAGAGAGAGAGGGAGAAGCAGGCTCACCACTGAGCAGAGAGTCTGACGTGGGGCTCTATCCCAGGACTCTGGGATCATGACCTGAGCCGAAGGCAGAGGCTTTAACCCACTGAGCTACCCAGGCGCCACTCTCCTTGCCCTCTTTAGGCAAGCCGCCACCCTAAGCACATCTGTCCTGTGTGTCTTAGCAGGGTCACAGCCACTGGCCACTTTCCACCAGCCTTTTGGGATTGGGGTTGGGGGCCAGGACAAGAAGAGAAGGGATGGGAGTGGGGCTGGATCATGTGTAGTCCCTGAGCAGGTGTGAATGTGCGGGTGTCAGTGAATGTGTGTGAGCGTGCAAGAGTGTAAGTGAACGTGAGAATACCTGAGTATGTGAGTCTGTCAGTGTGCAAGAGTGTGCGTGGGCACGAGTGCAAATGTGTGAGTAGGAGTGTGTGTCACGGAACGTTGTGAGTTGTGTGTGCCTGTGTGTGTTGGGGGGTTGGTGTGTTTTGAATCCTTCTAGGATCGATCGAGTAGGGCAGCCACTTTCCCAGCCCTGTGGAGGAGGGGAGACAGGAGAAGGCTGGTGCCTAGGCCTGCTGGCCCAAGTCTGGCCCTGGGAATCTGTGCTCCCCTTTCTGGGGCTGGCTCAGAAGAGAGAGGCTCCTGGGTCCACTGCCCTCTCGAAGGTTTGCCTCGTCCCCCCTGTGGTGAGAGAACTTGGAAAGAGATGAATGTGCACTTTTCCCCCTTTTCCCTTTGCCTGTTCTGCAGGCCCCTGGCCTCTCCCCCTAGGGCTGGTAGGGCAAGGTTCAAAGCCTCAGTGACTGCCAGCCACTTCCCCATGCCTCGGCAATGAGCCCAGTTCCCCTGTTGCTGGAGACCCCACAGAGCTGTGTCCCCTACACTCCTCCCCAGCCAGGCTTGCCCCACCACCAGGAGCCTGCCCTCGTCTCTTCTTTTCCATGCCCAAAGCCCCATCATTTGGGGTGTAGCTCCTCTCAAGGCCATCCTCCTCCTCTAGACCCCAACCCTTCCTCATGGAGCCCAGAGCAGGGCTTATTTCTCAGCCAAGCCTGCTATCCCTGAACACAGGGATCCTTCCCCACGAGTACTTCGCCTGCCAGCACTCTGGTTGGTCACCTCGGCTCACAGCCATGGTTCCCACTCTCACGGTAGAAATCCGTAGGTCCCTATGTCCCTAGCACTTCCTCGCAAGCCACAGTACACATCACAAAGAGGGGGATCAGCTTTCCTATGCCAGGGTGTGGTTAGGGCAGTTCCTCCCTGGCAGGGCTGACAGCCAGTGGACATTACCACGGAGTACGTCTGGGGGCTCTGGGCCTGTGCCAGGGCATGCTGTTCTGCCGAAGATGGGGCCCTGATCTTCTGCTCAAGTCCAGACCCAGGTGGGCTCTGCACGGGCTCATCCTCACGCTGCATGCCGTCCATGCTGTATCTTCCCCGGGCTTCCATGGTACCCCCACACTTCGCTTCTAGTCCCCATGGCAATCAGAGCCATGATCCCAGCTGGCCACACAAAGGACAGCAGAAAGCTAGTGCCAATGGCCCTGCACCACAAGCTATCCACTCCCAAAGCACTGAAGGTTTAGAACCTTGGAGAAAAGTGAGCCCCATGACCATGAGCTCCCACCTTTGAATGCGGACTACATCGCAGGCACTGGGCTGAGCAACTGGGCCTGCTCTCTCTCCCAGGAGCCCTGGAGGCGAGTGGGCACTTGTTCTGTCCCCTCTTCTACAGATGAGGACACTAGACACAGTATGATTGAAAGACATGCTCGGTATCACACACTTCCTCGGTGCAAGCGCCGGGATTCTCAAGGCGAGCCAGATCGGTGGTTCAGGAATGAGGTGCATGTCAGGCAAGGCTCATGCCCCCATATCCACTCCCACCCCATCCTGGAAGTCAGACTCCCTGGTAGAGACCAAGAAGCAGGACTGAAAGGGCTTGACACAACCTTAGAGTGGAGAGCAGATATGTGGATATGTGGGCAGGGGGCAAGATGAGGTTTTGCACCAGAAGGTGGGGAGCCTCTTGCGGGTTTGAGCTGGGCTGAGGGGACACCTTTGCCCACCCCATTCCAGAGCCTTTGGGGTCCTTCCTGGGGCAGAAACTGGACCCCAGAATAGGCCTGAGGAAGACTCCAGTCAGGCCACAGGGCCTTGAGGCCACAGGGCCAGGCCACTGCCCACATACACACTGGGGACCCTGTGTCCTTCGCCAGGCCTCTCTCCTCCCACCTCAGCCGTCAGCGAGCACGCCATTTGAGACAGGGAGCTCCTGTCCCCTAGATTGCACTTGGTGTTCCCGGGGCTGGGCTTTCTTGACCTGGAGCCAAGCGAGGCCTTCAGCCTTGCCGGGCACAGCCCTTGGGGCACCATCACCCCCCATCCTCCACCCTGCCCCCTCACTCACACCCCTGTGGATCTGGGACAGCTCCTCCCACCCCTGGGGCTCCAGCCTCACAGGTGGGAGTTGAGGCCTGTTGCCTCGGGCCCGTGTCCCTGTCTCTCCAGGATTTCCCGAGGGGCCTTGGGCTCCTAGTGGCTGTTTCCGGGCCCAAGGGTGCACGCTGGCTGCTGATATGTATGAGGGGAGGGGGGTCTTCCTGTTCTGTCATTCCAGTAAGGAGGGGTGGGACTGGCATCCATAAGACCCTAGTTCAGAGGGTACTGTCGCACCGAGTTCATCCAATCCAACCTCTGCCAGAGCCAGGGATCCCCCTTCATGTTGCCATCACCCCCGAAGAAGGCCTGAGTATGTTTCTTCTGTTGTGGGGCTCAGGGGTGTTGTGGCCGTTGGGCAGTCGGGGTGGGGAGAAGCCAGGGGGACCGAGGGGCCTCCTCCAGGGAGCCCCTGCCACTTGTGGGAACGGTCCCTTTTCCTTCCCCACGTGGACCCAGGACCAAGGAATCTCTTTATACTGGAGGCCCCAACAGCTGCTAAGCCGTGCTGCCCCAGCACACACAGAAGCAGACTGTGAAGTTTCGGGGCCATCATGACCCCTACACGGATGCCAGAGAGTGTCTCCATGTGTTGTTCTTACGTCACATCTGTCAAGCTTTAGGAAACGTCGCCTGAGTCTGGTACTTCCGGGCACAGTGAAAAGGCCACATCAAAGTCCTCCAGTCTATGCCACCGAAGGACGGTTAAGACTGCATTTAAGAAACCGTGGATGATGTCCGCACATGACCGTGGCACGGTGACATGAAAAGAGCACCAGGAGTAAACTCCTAAAAGACCCGCTGTCCCCTTGATCCGGTCGGCCCCCTTCCTTTGTCCTTCATGTCACCCTTCTTCCTGCCTTCCTAAGGACCAATGTGCAAGCCTTCTGGGCATTTTTGTGGGCATGGTCCCTGTGATCCAGAACCACGTCCAGAATTGCCAGGAGGCGCTGCAGACGACAGACCGCCCTGGGCTTGCGAGGCTGCTGGAGGAAGGTCGGGCTGGCCCACTCGCTCCGTGCCCCCAGCAGGCTCCCTGCCCCGGGGCTGGTGGGCTGGGGCACACGTGCGTTTATTTATTCACGGTCCTGCAGTCCCGGGTCTGACTGACAAGGAGACCACCCAGGTGGGGCTCCAGTGCCAGGGCCAGGGCCTAAATCCTCCCAGAGGAGAGCTGCACTGGGGGCAGGGGATGGCCTCAGGGAATGCAAGGAGAAGCATCCTGGTCATGGGGGAAAGGGCACCTGAAGGGCCTGGAGGGAAAGAAGGAGCCAAGGACAGGGGGAGTGACTGAGAGGCAAGCACCATCCTGCCTGCCCTGCAGGTGGCCTCCATGGTGACTCTGGGCTCTAGCAGACCTAGGGAAGCCACTGCCTTCCACCTCTGTGGGACACACCTGCCCAGAGGAGGGGTCAAGGACACATCCTGGGCGGGGATGCTTCTTTCACTGGTGACCCAGAGGGGACCTGGGCCCAGTGCATTCTTCTCCCAGAGATAGGTGCTGGGAGGTCCTGGAAGGGGTGTAGGGGACATCAGGGGGCTCTGTTGCTGGCCTGTTCACTCACATCTTAAGGTGCTTCTGCAGCAAGAAGCAACTGATAATGAGGTTTTCCACAACAGGTAGAGCACTCTTTTGAAAGCTGCTATGGAAAGACCTTCTGTGGAAAAATACACAAAGGTGGTTTGCATCAAGAAAGAGGTTGCCAACTTCAGTTGCTGCTGAAGGAACTCCTGTGATTATAAGTTAAAAGTGGCTAGAAAGCAATTTGGAAGGATGGAGAGATTTTGAGGATAGAACCAAAGCAGTCTACTGATGAATGAAAAATACGGACTTCAAAGATAGCATTCCCTGAGACACAGGCTTGCCCTCTGTCTCAGCAGGCTTTTGCCTCCTGGTGTCATGCTCATGAATGTGCCAAGTTGCATGGCAGGTGTGATTAAGGTTACTAATCAGTTGCCTTACATTAGGGTGATTGTCTAGGATTCTCTGCTGGGGCTCCATGAACAGCCTTCTCCCTGCTGAAGCACAAAGGGAGTTCAGAGAGATGTGAAGCTTGTTTGTAGATGGAGGGAAACGAATGTACAAAGGAATGTGGGTGGCCCCTAGGAGTGGGGAGTGGTTCCTGGATGGCATTCAGCAAAGGAATGGGGACCCCATAATGACAACCACCTAGAACTGTATTTTTCTGACAACCTTAGTGAACCAGGGAAGATTGTCTCTTAAAACCTCCAAAAAGACCCCAGCCAGCTGACTCTCTGATTACAGCCTTGGGAACTAGGCCATGCCTGGACTCCTGACCCAGGACAATTATGCATAATAAATGGGCATTATTTTAAGCTTTTATTTTTGTAGTGGTTGCTTACGTGAAGCTGGGTTAGGTAGCCAGCATAGCATTCCTCTTGTAAATTCAGCTCCTTCCAATGGGTGTGGCCCATGGGTATGCCTTTCTCCACCGCACTGAAGCCCAGAGGAATAGCGGACGCTGGGCTCAGTGTCCCTCAGTCTCCTGATTCCCTTCGGTCAACTTTCAACTGTTTTCCAGCTAGGTTCACTACTGTGGTTGCAAAAATGTAAGTTTGCCAGGGTTTTCTGCCTCATTTGTCTTTCTTTACAAGGTCTCTTTCCCTATAGTCACTGACCAAACTCATTTCCTTCCTAACAACATCGCTCATCACCACAAGCTGCATCTTTAAATGGCTGTGAGGCCCCAAGTTTTATAATATTTTAGAGTTTTGTAAGACTTCACTTTTCTTTTTTCTTTCTCCTCCTCCATACACCCTCTTATTCCAGACTTTTTTTTTCTCCTGGACTTTTTGCGGAAAGGTATTAGAATTGGTTCTACAACTTGCAGGTCCAGATCATTCCCCTCCCACCCTCCCACCCAAATCATCTGAACAGGAATGGCTTAAAACAATGTGAACTTGCTCCCCCAGACCAGCAAATCCTCCTGGCATCTGTGAGGTCCAGCAAGGAGCTTATCAGCAGAAGACCCTGTTACCAAGTAACATTTTCATGCATGTGGTGATAAATAACAATACAACAAGAAAATTTAAGATTCAGTCGTGGGAACCTCAGCTCTTCATTACTGTAGACCAATATCGAATTGGTTTCCTTGATTTGAACCCCATGATTTTAACTCATACCTCTTTCTTTTATAATTTCTCTAACTTGTGTCATTGTCCATAGTTATGGACTAAATTGTGTCCCCCTAAAAGGATATGTTGAAGTCCTAATCCCCAGTGATTTAGAACATGACTTTATTTGGACATAGGGTCTTGAAAAGATAAAGACTTCTAATGAGGTCATTAGGGTGGGTTCAGTCCAATAGGATGAAAGAGGGGAAATTTGGACACACGCATGTACACATGGAGAACACTCTGTAAAGATCAGAGTAATGCTTCTGAAAACCCAGGAGAAGCTAGGCAAGCAGCATGGAACGAGTCCTGCCCCAGTGCCTTGGCCTTGGAATCCTGGTTTGGGCCCGGAGACAATAAATTTCTGTTGCTTGTAGTTCTTGGTTACAGCAGCTCTTGGTTACAGGGATAAAGAAAGCAACCAATTTCTTTATCACAGACAGTTTTCCAGTTTAAGCCATAATTCCGTATTTGTACTTTATTTATATACTCTTCCCATGTCAAAAGGAATTAAGAAAATTTCTTAAATTAAGGTCTAGAAATTGTTAGTGAAAACACCTGATGTTTTGCATGGATTTTACAAAAAGTTTCTGTGCTTGTTGTTCTAAATTTGCATTCTGTGGTACCTGCACTGCCATCAAGAGGGGATTAAAACATGAAAAAATCTTTAAACAAGTAAAGATCTCCCCTCATAACCAAATATATCATGAAAGTTTTTTCCCTTTTCTTCATTCCAATGTGCAACATCAAAGCAGGTTCTTAAACTTTTTGTTCTTAGGATCCCTTTGTACTCTTAATATATTTTTTTTAAATTTTCATTGCGTTATGTTAGTCACCATATAGTACGTCATTAGTTTTTGGTTCAGTGTTCCAAGATTCATTGTTTACTAACTACACCCAGTGCTCTGTGCAATATGTGTTCTCCTTAATGACCATAACCAGGCTCACCCATCCTCCCACCCCTCTCCCCTCCATAACCCTTAGTTTGTTTCCCAGAATCCACAGTCTCTCATGGTTCATCTCCCTCTCTGATTTTCCCTAACTTCCTTCTCCTCTCCTTCTAATGTCCTCTGTGTTATTCCTTATGCTCCACAAGTAAGTGAAACCATATGATAATTGACTCTCTCTGCTTGACTTATTTCCCTCAGCATAATCTCCTCCAGTCCCGTCCATGTTGATACAAAAGTTGGGTATTCATCCTTTCTGATGGAGGTATAACACTCCATAGTGTATATGGACCACATCTTCCTTATCCATTCGTCTGTTGAAGGGCATCTTTGTTCTTTCCACAGTTTGGCGACTGTGGTCCCTGCTGCTATGGACATTGGGGTACAGATGGCCCTTCTTTTCACTATATCTGGATCTTTGGGGTAAATACCCAGTAGTGCAATTGCAGAATCATAAGGAAGCTCTATTTTTAATTTCTTAATTATTCCTTAATTTAAGGAATCTCCACACTGTTTTCCAAAGTGGCTGCACCAACTTGCATTCCCACCAACAGTGTAAGAGGGTTCCCCTTTCTCCACATCCTCTCCAACACTTGTTTCCTGTCCTGTTAATTTTGGCCATTCTAACTGGAGTAAGGTGGTATTTCAGTGTGGTTTTGATTTGAATCTCCCTGATGGCTAATGATGATGAACATTTTTTCATGTGTCTGTTAGCCATTTGTATGTCTTCACTGGAGAAGTGTCTGTTCATGTCTTCTGCCCATTTTGACACGATTATCTGGTTTTTGGGTGTTGAGTTTGCTTGAGAACCCCAAGGAGCTCTTGTTTATGAGTTATACATATCAATATTTGCTGTATTAAAATCTAAAGTGAGAAATTTAAAGACTTCACTCATTTAAAGATGATAGCAATAAAACCATTATATGTTAACATAAAGTATTTTATGAAAAAAATCTATACAAAACAAATGAAATTTACTGGAAAAAGTTTTATGCTTTGCAACTCTCTTTGATGTCTGCCTTAATAAGAGAGAGCTGAGTAATCATATCTGTTTCTGACTTTAGTGTGCCATGGTATCACATTTGGGTTGCCTCTGAAAAACTCCACTTTACCCTTGGGAAAGAGAGAGCAAAAGGCAAAAACATCTTAAGCATCATTATGAAAAGAGATTTGATCTTGTAAACCCCAGTGTGAAAGGGTTTTAAGGACTCCTCGGGGTTGCCCCAGAGTCTGCTTTGAGAATTTCAGTGTTATTCCCTACTTCCTGGGTCCTTGGGATGCGTTTATTGCACTGGCCCTGGTTACTGTTAGCATTAATTAGGCACATTACGTTTGTAGATGTTCATCACTCCACCTGTCCTGTCTGATGTTGTTATTGCATGGAAAGCAATATGGAGCAGCAGGGTGAGTCAAAGGAATGTCAAAATGATAAGAATGAAACAGTGGGTAGGCCAGGGCTATGGGACCTGAAAGGGAGGATGGAGTCATGCATCCGTCAACAAGCATTTGTATAAAACTGTACTTATTGTTGGGCATAGAAGGATAAAGAGGACAAGGTCACTTCCTTTAAAAAAAATAAGATCTCAGCACGGGGAACAGATAAAACAAAAGTAAGTATGCGCAAAAGCACGAGATCATTGTTCCATGGAGTAGCAATAGAATGCTGGGGAGGACTGTTGCAGGGGGAGGACAGGACAGAGAAATATCTCCTGTGGGCAGATCCGGAGGATTTTCCTGGGGTGACCCTGGAAGGGAATGTTCCAGAATGGGCAAAGGTCCTGCCCCAAAGCAGGCAATATTGAGGGCACTTCTGGGCTAGTGCTGGAGGGGGGCTGTGAGGTGAGGCGGAGGCCTGGGAACTCCAGCATCAGCAAATTCTCAGACCTTATCCCACTCTGGACATTTTGGGTGGAGAGCCCAGCATGTTCAAGTTCTAAGAAGCTCTCCAAGTGGTTCTGACAGGGAAGACAGTTGTAGAACCACTGTAACCCGGCAGGGTTTTGTGAGACTGTGTAGATTCTAAGCCCAATTCCACCACTTAGTAGCTTTGAGATCCTGAGCAATACTCTTCAGGTGCACCCGAGCATGTCCCATTCCTCAGTTGACTTGCTTTTTGGTGATCACCTATTTGGCCCGAACAAACGCCATTTCCCTGGCCCTCCTCTGGTTTGTTTCCTCATTCATTCCTCAGAATGGAGATTCTGAAATGTGCTCTTGGGATGGAGCGGGGAAGTGTGATTACAGGAGACGTCTCCAGCACGCTGATCCCCCACCCTTCTCTTGGTCCTTTTTTCCATTGCTGGTACAGTCCTGTGTGTCCTTGGCAGGAGTGCCCCCAAGGGGCAGGGTACTGTTTCCTCCACTCCTTCGCACCCTGTACCCTGCCAGTGGCGCTCAGGGCTGGAGTGGGAAGACAGGCTTTGGTTTTCCCAGAAGGGCAGCTGAAAGCCCTACTTTCCCCTCCTGATATGCTGTCTCAGCCACACTGCCAGCTGCCCCTCAGTTTCCCAAAGCGTGGGCCCAGGTTGTGGGGGCATCGCCGGGTTGTGGCCAGAGGAGATCTGAGGGGTCCCTGGGGCAGATCGGCCTGTGGGCAAACTGGCTGTCTGGAGGCTCTAGAAGGCGTGATCTCAGGTTTAGGGAGGTTCCCATCTCTTCCCAGTGCCAAGAGTCTGATTAATCGCAGGGCTGGACGGAGCAGGACAGCATGCACTCAGACCCTCAGAGGCCCGGGCTTCAGCTTCGATTCCCAAATCAGATTCCCAGTGGTGGGGCCCTGGAGTTTGCATTTTGGTCATGTGGGCAGGGCGATGGGGAGAAACACATTAGAAACTCAGGCAGGTCAGCGCTGGTGGTTTTCTCCCGTGAAGCTGCTATTATTATTATTTTTTTTTAATTCAAGTAGCCAACATACAGTACATCACTGATTTCAGATACAGAGTTCAACAATTCGTCAGTCACATAAAATGCCCAGTGCTCATCACATCGCATGCCCTCCTTCATGCCCACCACCCTGTTACCGCATTCCCCCCACCACCCCTCCACCAGCCCTCTGTTTGTTTCCTAGAGTTAAGAGTCTCCTATGCGTTGCCTCCTCCTCTGTTTTTATCTTATTTGTTTTTTCTTCCCTTCCCCTATGTTCATCTGTTTTGTTTCTTAAATTCCACATATGGGTGAAATCGTATGACACTCATCTTTCTCAAACTGACATATTTTGTTTAGCATAATACCCTCTAGTTCCATCCACATTGATGTAAATGTTAAGATATCATGCTTTTTGATGGCTGACTAATGTTCCATATTATTCCATTATACACACACACACACACACACACACACACACACACAACCCCTACACGTGAAACTGCTATGCTAATGTCATGGGGGCAGCATATGCAAGGCTAAGGCCTTGAAAGATGGCCTTTGAAAGCTCCAGGAGGTTTTAGAATTGATCAAGACTCCAAACTTCTGAGTGTAATTTTACAGCATAATTTTAATGTTTTATCATATCCAAATCTTTTGGAATTAAAAATCTGTAAGTGGTGTATTCAGTAACCAGAAGCCATTCTTGGTGTGTAGGACTCCTGGTGTGGACGTGTGTGGTTTAGCACTGAAACTGAATGACTTAGCCTGAGAATGAACAGGTAAATGAATATTCATGTACGTTAAAGAGAAACATAGATGAAAGAGGCATTGGATGAGAGAGTCATTACTACTGAGCATGTGAGGTGCCACAGAGATAAAGGAGGCTCAAGACCATGAGCAAGTTGCACAGTAATGAGAGTGACAGAGGTGAGTGCTGAATGATCACGATACACCAGACAAAGCATCACACATTCTGTCAACACCTCACAAGAACCCAGTATGACCATTTCTCAGATGAAGGAATGGAGACAGGCTTGCTAAGGTCACACAGCTGATCTTTCGTAGGGCTGGGAATTCGACTCATGTCTTCTTCCTCCTTACATGTGCTGTGCCACCGTAATTTCCCTTCGGAGTCATTACTTCTTTTTTCTTTTTTAAAGTTTTTATTTATTTATTTATTTGACAGAGAGAGAGAGACAGCGAGAGAGGGAACACAAGCAGTGGGGCTGGGAGAAGGAGAAGCAGGCTTTCCAGCAGAGCAGGGAGCCCGATGCTGGGCTCATCCCAGGACCCTGGGATCATGACCTGAGCCGAAGGCAGAGGCTTTACCATCTGAGCCGCCCCCGCGCCCCCGGGATCATTACTTCTTGAGCTGATTCATCCTGGAGTCATTTTAGAACATATATGATTTCACAAGTTCAGCTTCACAAGTATCTATTCCCTTGCCTCATGCAGTCTTTGGGCTAATGGGGGGTGAGAGATATTGCTTTATTAACCACTTAATGCTATTTACAGTTATAACGATCAAACTGAGAGGTCCTCAGGGCAATGGAGGTACATGAAGGGGGAACTGGTTGAGTGGGTTGGTCTGGGAGACTTCTCCAGAGCAGATTTTATACATATACACAGAGTGTGTCCACGTAAACTGGTACCAAATGTTTGTTCAGGGCTGACAGAGACTGCACTCCTAGGGCTTTCTCAGTACCCCTGGGCGACTCACTTGACACCCTCCTCCTAAAGATGCATGTGCTTAACTATTTTAAGTTACATGCATGTTACTACTGTAATGTAGTATGTACTACACTGCAACATACGTACCAGCTAGACACTTAAAATGATGTAAGAACAATAGAAAATGCGCTGTTTCCCCCTTCTGCCCGCACTCACCTGGGCCTGCCACCTGGTTTGCAGATTGCCGGCCTTGAAGACTGGGATTTAAGTTTAGTGAGCAGCATCTGGAGGTGGGGGAGCATGTTGAGAAGAGCAGGCCAAGGAAGGAGGCTTGGGTGTGGAAAAGTTTCCTCTCTGCCTGGCATCTTATTCATTCATTCATTCATTCATTCTTCAGCCTTAGCTCTGTGTATTGGCCTATGGTACCAACTCCAGAGCTCTTCTTCTGCCATCTGGGTAGCTATTAACCACAACTTAGATTTACCCCTGCTGTGTTGGCTCTCTTGTTCTGGCTAAATATTTTCGAAGTATTTATTTGGTGCCTGGCACTGTGCTACACTCTAGGAATACACATATGGAGAAAGCATTGTTTCTGCCCTTGGATAAGACTTAAGGGAAGCAGACACTGGGAAGGCCATTGTTACTGGAGCGTAGAGGTAAGGCCCTCAGCTCCATGTGGGGTTTGAAGGGAGGGCTCCTGTAGGACGTATCATCAACTCCACAAGTCCCTGGCAGAACTCATGATCTCCCCCACATTCTAATAAAATACGGGGAGAAAAGAAAACTCTTCTTTTCCTTTTATATCCTCTATCTTGATTGTTGGCCTCCACACAGTGACCCAGGTAGGTAAGCCCAAAGCCTGGCATATTCTTTGACTGCACTCGCCCACTCAGAAATGCTCACTGACCCATCTTCATGGTCTACATACTGATCCCAACTACCAGCCGGCTCTTCTAGTTCCAGTTGTGTCCCTTTACAGTCTATCCAGCTCTCTGTTGCTGGAGTGAACTTTATAACACAGACTCCTAATCTTGACACTACCTTGCTAAAAATGTGTCAGTGCCCCATTCTTTTATAATCAAATCCATGTTTCTTAGTGAGATTAAGAAAGTCTCTTCTGTCACAGAAAGATATAAGACCAAATCAGATCTCAAGAGTGGCAAAATACTGGGGCACCTGGTTGGCTCAGTTGGTTAAATGTCTGCCTTCAGCTCAGGTCATGATCCCAGGGTCCTAGGATTGAACCCCATGTAGTTGGGCACCTTGCTCAGTGGAGAGCCTGCTTCTCCCTATCCCTCTGCCCCCTCACCTGCTTGTTCTCTCCCTTTTTATCTCGAATCAATAAAATAAAATCTTTTTTTTTAAAGTGGCAAAATACACCATCAACAAAGTCAAAGGGTGAATCACAGACTAGGAAAAATGCATTTTCAAATCACTTTGCAATATGTAATGAATTCCTACAGAGAAAAAGATGAGTCACCTAGTGTGAACAATGGGTAAAGGATATGAACAGACTGTCAAATAAAAAAGGAAATAAGAGAGGCTCTTGAACATGTGAAAAAGATGCACACCCCCAGAAAAGTGAAGAGAAACTACACCAAGAAATGATTTTTCAGCAATTCAATCGTCAAAATTCTAAAAGATCACACAGTACTGGTGAAGCTGAGGGGATATAGACACCCCTATTCATTGTTGGCAGGAGTAGGAATTGGTATCAGTCCTATCTAGAACAAGTTGGCAATATCCACTGAAATTCCAAATGCACAAAGCTTTTGATCAAATCGTTGTACTAGTAAGAATATTTATTCTATAGATAAACCCTCTCATGGGTGAAAGAAGTGTATATAAGATCTTCCCTGGAGCATAGTTTGTAATAACATGGGATTGGTACCACCTAAATACCCACAATAGGAGATTAAATAATTGAGGCACATCCACATAATAGATTACTATGCAATGAACAAAAAGATTGAAGCTGATTCTACACTGGTGTGGAAAGAATTCCAAAGAACCATGCACATCTTATGTACCATTTCTGTTTTCTTTCTTAAATCTGACCCCTTGCCTGTTTTTGCATGACTGGCAAGTTAAGAATGGTTTTAATATTTTTAAATGGTCAGAAAATAATGAAAGGAAGGATAGCACCTTGTGACACGTGAAAACTATATGAAATCCAAAAGTCTGCGATCTTAAATAAAGTTGTACTGGCACACAGCCATGCCAAATCATTTCTGGCAGTGTTGAGCCCAAAAGGTAAAAATATTTACCCTTTGGTCCTTTACAGAAACAGTTTGCCATCCCCACCTTTAACTCACTGTGCCCCTTTTTGCCTGTAAGTGCTTCTCCCTGCCTTGTAGTCCCACCTTCCTGGCCTAGCTAATTCCTACCCTTTTTGTGCTTAATGTTCTCCCTGGAAGACTTCCCTATTGGCTACATAAGGGGAGGTGCCCTTGCCATCACCTTCTATAGTCCCCTGGCGTCCCCTATCTTGGATCTGAACAGCACACATCTCCTGATTTACAAGTACATGTTTCAGCATCTCCTCCACTGGGTACAGGTTTGCATGTGCTGTGCTGAGAGTGTGTGGTAATTTCAGCTCCCAGCCCAGTCATTGGCATGGTGTAGGTGCTCCAAAAGTGATTATTGAATGGATGAATATGTCTCTGTGCTAAAATTAAATAAGCTTTCAGTTAGATCAACTTTAGAACTCAACTTTGCGGCCAACTGGTATAACTCAATTTACATTCCTACTTCTTCAGAGACTGGAAAAGAAAGAGCAATGCTCCTGCTGACCTTAAGCCTCAATGTTCCCCATCTAGACTGAATCAGTCCCAAGACAAAAATGTTTTGCCTTCTACATATGTACATATATTTTTACTCAGCACAGAGCACTGATTAGGGGATGGGGCTTTGCTAATAGTCTGGCCAATTGAAGAGGAGGGAGGAGTCCATGCAGCCAGACACTAGCAAGGAGGGGGTTGTGTGGGGGTGGGTGTTGAGAGTGGGTGTGTGAGCCCATGCTGCTAATGGAGCCGGTCCGTACAGGTACCCAGTCCACACACTGCAGCCTCAGCAGGCCACATCAGGTCAGGCTACTCAGGCTAAGCATTCTGGGTACATTAGAAGAAAAGACTCTTCTTTCAGTAATTGCCAAGGACTATATTTGCTTAGTAGACTTCTAGCAGGTCAGTGATGTCACTGTCCATAAAACAGCAATAGTGGAGCTATTTCTTGAGGTCCTTCCCCTTGTCTTGGACTTTCCTTCCATGGTTCCAGGATGCTGGCTGTGGTGCTGTGGGCTCAGCTGGCACCTCCTCCACGGGACACCACTGGATATTGAGAGACTTGCCTTCCAGATGGACTGAGGACCAGAAATATTGGCACAAGATGCTTCTAACTGGCTGTTAGCAGCTTCAGCTTTTCTCAAATCCATGTGGTTGAAATTTCTTGTCTTTGTAACATAGGGTGTCAATGTGCTGAGATTAAAATGCTTAGCTAGCTTTTGTTTTAAACGTTTTTTTTTTAATTTATTTGAGAGAGAGAGAGAGAGAGAGAGAGAGGAAGAGCACAGATGGAGAAGCAGACTCCCCGCTGAGCAGGGAGCCCAATGCAGGACTTGATCCCAGGACCCTGAGATCATGACCTGAGCCAAAGGCAGACACTCAACCAACTGAGCCACACAGGAACCCCTAGGTTTTGTCTTTTTAAAAAATATTTTTAGTAGTGGTAAAATACATTTAATGTAAAATTTACCATTTTAAGTATATAGTTCAGTAGTTTATAAGGATATTCACATTGTTATGTAACCAATTTACAAAACTTTTTCAAAACTGCCAAACTTGCCAAACTTGTAAAACTGAAAGCCTGTTTTCACTAAACAACAACCCCCTATCCTCCCCCAGCCCCTAGCAACCACAATCCTACCTTCTGTCTTCATGAACTTAATGACTCTAAGGACCTCAAAGAAGTGGAATTGTATACTATTTCTCCTTTTCTGTTTGGGTTATTTTACTTAGCATAATTTCCTTGAGATTCATCCAGGTTGTAGAATGTGTCAGAATTTCCTTCCCTTTAAAAGTTAAATAACACTTCATTGTATGGATAAATCACATTTTGCTTGTCCACTCATGCATCAGTGGACACCTGGGTTGCTTCCATGTATTAGTTGCTGTGAATAATTCTGCTATGAACATGGGTGTACAAATACAATTGATCCTTGAACAACATGGGTTTGAACTACACAGTCCATGTATAGTAAATACAGTACTGTAAATGTATTTTCTCTTCCTTATAATTTTCTGAATAATGTTCCATTTTCTGTAGCTCATTTTATGGTAAGAGTATTGTATAAATTACACATAACATACAAAATATGTGTTAGTTGACCGTTTATATTATTGGTAAAGTTTCTTGTCAACAGTAGGCTATTAGTAGTTAAATTTTGGGGGAGTGAAGAATTATATGTGGATTTTTGACAATGCCAAGGGTCAGTGCTCCTAACCCCCATATTGTTCAAGGTTCAACTCTATCTCCTTGAGACTTTGCTTTCAATCCTTTTGAGTGGATACCCAGAAGTGGAATTTGCTAGATTGTAAGGTCATTCTATGTTTAATATTTTGAGGAACAAACATACTGTGTATTAACTTTTCTTTAAAAAAATCCCCAATTCTCCTAAACATTGAAATAAAAAAAATTCTTTTAATAAATATAATAATTGATTGTTTTTGCTCTGCTTTTTCCTTAGGACCTATTACAATGACAATTTTTCATCATAGGGAGAGCATTGAGCTCCCTTTCTCTTCCAGCCCTCAGCTCAGTTTTGCTGATGTTGATGTCAGGAGAAAGTCATACTCAAATTGAGACCATGAATGGTGACAGGGTGCCTGTGAATGCCTTTCTTGAGGAGGCAACCATCTGCGCCTATGTTCCTTTTTCCGGGTTATGACCTAAAGAATCCATCTAGTTCACAAAGGAGCTTGGGACCCTGCATTCCCCAGGACAGCCTTCCCACCTCCAGCATGATCTCTCTCTAACCCCAGGCTAGAAGACCATGGGCTCTACCTCATTCCATTTGTCCTGTGGTCTGTTCTTGTGCTGAGGTCATAGTTGCTCATCTCAGAGCTCAACATTCTGGTAAACTTTTCACATTGCAGCCCATCAGTGACTGTGGGTATCCAGTTACTACTGTTCAAAAACAACAGACTTAATTCTCTTATTTGCCAGTCATTCCTTGAGCCCCTGCACAATGCCCAAGAGGCAATATTTGGAGAGGAGATTTGGTGAGGACCCCTTTTTTTCCTTGACATGATCCAAGTCCTGGAAAAGGAAGTGGTTGGGAATTGAACCTGATCTGCAATGTGGGAGACAATAATTATATCAGTGTGGGATGATTACAGTTAGTGGGTGTTTGGGGGGCTGTTGTAGGTTGAATTGTGTTTCCCTCCAAAAGATATGTTAGAGTCCTAGTACCCAGTACCTCACGATGTGATATCAGGGTGCCTGGGTGGCTAGTTGGTTAAGTGTCTGACTCTTGGCTTTGCCTCAGGTCATGATCTCATGGGTCATGAGATCTACCCTTGCATCAGGCTCTGTGCTAAGTGGGGAGTCTGCTTGAAGATTTTTTCCTTCTGCCCCTCCCCATCTTTCTCATATAAATAAATAAATATTTAAAAAAGAATGTGATCTCATTTGGCCATTGCAGATGTAAATAGTTAAGATGAGGTCATTAGAGTGGGTCTTAATCCAATATGACTGGTGTCCTTATAAAAAAGGGGACATTTGGACATAACCATGGATGCATAGAGGGAAAACAATGTGAAGACACAGGGAGAAGATGGTTTTCTACAAGCTAAGGAGAGATGCCTGGAACAGATCCATTCTTTACTATCTCTTGAAAGAACCAACCCTGTAACAACTTGATCTCCCATTTCTGGCCTCCAGAACTGTGAGACAAGATATTTCTGTTAAGTCACCCACTTTGTGGTAATTTGTTGCAACAGTATTAGCAAACTAATACAGAAGCCTACTGAGTAAGATGTGGATTTGCTGCCAGAGTGCTGAGAAATGTATTTAATTTCTTCCCCAAGGAATGATTAACCCATTGAGGGTGGAAGATAAACACAAAGGAAGTTAAATCTCATTATCAAATTGAAATAATGATACAATAGGAGAAGTCACAAAACAGTTTAATAATAATAATAATAACAAGTCTAGGGAAAATAGAAGAATGTTCCTCACTGATATATATTACTTTATTTTAATGTAATCTTCTCCATGTATCTTAATTAGAATATTCTTAGAACTTGATTAAACGTGGGTAATGTGTAAGGCACTGTGCCAGATGCCAGGGAGAGACCAAGAAGACCAATTTAGTCTCTCTCCTCAAGGAGCTGATAATCTAACACATCTAGAGATAAATAGAAGATGAATATACACTTCTCTAGACAGACCCTGTGTTCACTTCCCATTGCTTCTGTAACAAAGGACCACAGATGTAATGTGTTCAAACAACACAAATGTCTTATAGTTCTGGAGGCCATAAATCTGAAATGGGTCTCCCTGGGCTAAAAGTCAAGGAAAGCAGGGCTGCTTTCCTTCTGGAAGCTGTGGGGATAAATCTATTCCTTATCTTTTTCAGCATCTGAAAGCCACCTGCATTCCTTGGCTTATGGCCTCATCACTCCAACCTCTGTTTTTATGATCACATCTCCTTCTCTAACTCTGAGTTTTCTGTCTCATTTTTCTCCATTTAAAGACCCATGTGATTAGATTGGGTATACCTGGGTACTCCAGAATAATTTCTCCACCTAAAGACCCTTAACTAAATCAATCTGCAAAGTCCTTTTTGCTACATAAGGTCACATATTCACATATTTATCTCATACCTGTCAGGATGGCTGCTCTCAAAAACAAACAAAACAGATAACAAGTGTTGGTGAGGATGTGGAAAAACTGAACTCTTCCCCACTGTTGGTGCAATGGAAAATGGTGCAGCCACTGTGGAAAAGAATACAGAGTCTCCTCAAGAAATTAAAATTAGAACTACCATATAATCCAGCAACTCTAATTGTGGGTATTTGTCCGAAAGAACTGAAATTAGGATCTGGAAGATATCTCTGCATACCCATATTCATTGCAACATTATTCACAGTAGCCTAGAGGTGGAGACAACCTTAATGTTCATTGACAGATGACTGGATAAAGAACATGTGGTCCATCCATACAAGGGAGTACTATTTAGCTTAAAAAAAAAAAGATATTCTGCACTATGTAACAGCAGGGATGAACCTGGAGGACATTATACTCAGTGAAATGAGCCAGTCACAGAAGGACATTTACTGCATGATTCCATGTATATGAGTTATCTAAAATAGTCAAACTCACAGAAAAAAAGAGAGGAATGCTGGTTACCAGGGACTGAGCGGTTGAAGAAATGGGAGAATTATTAATCACAGACATAAAGTTTCAGTTAAGAAAGATGAACAAGCTCTAGAGATCTTCTGTGTAACATTGTATTTCGAGTCAACAATAATCTGTTGTACACTTAAACATTTGTTAATAGGATAGATTTCATGGTCAGTATTCTTACTGCAATAAAATAATTTTTTAAGAAATAGGAAAAAGGATGCAGTTACACATAGTGAAATATAGACCATTTTTACTTAAAAATAATTTATTATTAATAAAATTTTATAAGAGTAATTTTTATACACAACAACACAAAATTATAAATTGCAAAAACAATATTTTGGTGTTATAATTATATATAATAAATAAATAATATGAAAAACTAAATAAACTACTGATAAAAGAACATGTTCAGTATAACAAGACATAACTCTTTCATCACCATGATTACAGAAAAGAGTTTTTAAAATTGTACATACGCTCTTTAAACTGTCCCCACTCCTTTGTACACCAGTTGCGCTATGTGGAACTGTTCTGACATCTAGCCACTATACACTCCCCTCTCTTCCCATGTCCCTTATTTGTGCATTATTCTACATGTAAATACATATTTAATGCTTGCCACTAGCCTTTACTAGTGTCCCTTCATTTATTTTGGTTGTCTGAAGTTCATTCTGTAACAGATTTGTAAGAAAGGCTGATCATGGCACCACACCATTCTCCAAGTTTTCACGGTGAGAATTTGCTGTGTTTAACTTGAAAGTGAGCTTGGTTGGATATGAAATTCTTGGCTCAGATTATTTACCCTTGATGACTATCTTAAATTTTCTTCTGGTGAAAAGCATCACTGTTGAAATTTTAAAGTCTTGTTTTCTTTCATTATATATTTATTCTTTGCCCAGCTATCCAAAGAAATGTTCTTTCTTTAATCAAATATTTTTACTAGAATATGTTCCAGGTTTGCTTGTTTTGGGGTGATTTTCATGGGTACCTGGAATGATCTGTCAATTTGTAATCTTGAATCTGCTTTTGTGCCAGGAATATTTTCTTGAATTATACATTTCTTCTTTTCCTTTACTTTGGTTTTTAATTATTGGGGACTCCTATTATATGTATATTAGATCTCTTTTTCTTGCTTGTCTCCTAATTTGTCATTTTCTTTCAAATACATTTCATGTTTTTATTCATCTTTTCTCTTTAAAAAATTCTCTTATTTTCTTTTATTTCTCTTAAGGCATTATATGTGGCATTTATTCATTCCTCAGTTCCTTTTCCTTTAGTCTTCATTTCTGAAATTTAAAGGAATTTAAAAAGCCTTTTATTTTGGGGGCACCTGGGTGGCTCAGTGGGTTAAGTGTCTGTCTTTGGCTCAGGTCATGATCCCAGGGTCCCGGGATGGAGCCCTGCATCAGGCTCCATGCTCAGTGGGGAGCCTGCTTCTCCCTCTGCCTCTGCCCCTGCCCCTCACCCCCAGCTCATGCTCTCTCTCACTCTCGATTTCAAATAAATAAATAAATAAATAAATAAATAAATAAAATCTTAAAAAATCTTTTACTACTAATTCTTTCCTGAGTCTATCATCTTTTTTTTAAAAGATTTTATTTATTTAGTTGACAGATGGAGATCACAAGTAGGCAGAAAGGCAGGCAGAGAGAAAGGAGGAAGCAGGCTCCCCGCTGAGCAGAGACCCCGATGTTGGTCTTGATCCCAGGACCCTGGGATCACAACCCGAGCCAAAGGTAGAGGCTTTAACCCACTGAGCCACCCAGGCACCTCCTGAGTCTAGTCTATCATCTTATTTCCGAGTTTTCACATTCTGATTTATGTTGTTCTTTCATGTCTTGAATCATTTTCTTAATGCCTTAACTTGCTTTACAATGAAGGATTGTACTTCCATCTGTTTTGTGCTCATCTCTTTCCAGGATCCTTTCAATGCCTAGAAGGATGCTCTGTATTCTGTTTTATTCTGATAACTTTGTGTGAGATTTGCCTTTGATCTTCTTCTGTTACTCGTTTATACCTCAAATTAGTTTTCTTGCCATTGTAGAGGAAGGTTAATATATATGTGTGTGTATGTGTGTGTATATATTTATATACATATATGTATGTGTGTGTGTGTATGTGTGTGTATATATATATGCATATTCTAATTTCACATATAAAGAGCACCCTCTTCTGTTGATTTTGAGAACTGTTAAAATGTGTTCATTTACTTTCTGTGATCATCTCAATTTGTTCTCCCTCACTTTTATCTGGATGTCTTTTCTTTGCCCCTACCATTCCTATCTTGCTTTTTATTCTCCTCCCAGTAGTTTTTCCTCAATGGAAGGAAGTTTTGAGAGTTAATTTGGCCCAGTCTGTTCCAACCCGTTTAGATCATTATGGCGATGGCAAAACCCTCCCTTGTTTCTCCTCTGAGAGATAGTGGAGTCCTGGAGCACAGACCATTAGCCATTTGTTTTCTCTGTGCCCGCTTCTGGCACAAGGGCTGGTTTGAATGAACAGAACAACCACCTGGAGATGTGAGTGAACAGGCCAGCAACAGAGCCCTCTGATGTCCCCTACACCCCTTCCAGGACCTCCCAGCACCCATCTCTGGGAGAAGGATGCACTGGGCCCAGGTCCCCTCTGGGTCACCAGTGAAAGAAGCATCCCCGCCCAGGATGTGTCCTTGACCCCTCCTCTGGGCAGGTGTGTCCCACAGAGGTGGAAGGCAGTGGCTTCCCTAGGTCTGCTAGAGCCCAGAGTCACCATGGAGGCCACCTGCAGGGCAGGCAGGATGGTGCTTGCCTCTCAGTCACTCCCCCTGTCCTTGGCTCCTTCTTTCCCTCCAGGCCCTTCAGGTGCCCTTTCCCCCATGACCAGGATGCTTCTCCTTGCATTCTCTGAGGCCATCCCCTGCCCCCAGTGCAGCTCTCCTCTGGGAGGATTTAGGCCCTGGCCCTGGCACTGGAGCCCCACCTGGGTGGTCTCCTTGTCAGTCAGACCCGGGACTGCAGGACCGTGAATAAATAAACGCACGTGTGCCCCAGCCCACCAGCCCCGGGGCAGGGAGCCTGCTGGGGGCACGGAGCGAGTGGGCCAGCCCGACCTTCCTCCAGCAGCCTCGCAAGCCCAGGGTGGTCTGTCGTCTGCAGCGCCTCCTGGCAATTCTGGACGTGGTTCTGGATCACAGGGACCATGCCCACAAAAATGCCCAGAAGGCTTGCACATTGGTCCTTAGGAAGGCAGGAAGAAGGGTGACATGAAGGACAAAGGAGGGGGGTCGACTTGATAGAGGGTCCTTTTTACTTGTCAGGACTCACTCTCCACTATCTGTCTTACCCCTGCCTCTTGTCAAAGTGTGGTTTCAGGCTTTGTTTGAGCAGGTCTAGAATAGTCCTTTCTCCTCATCATGGTCCTCATTCCTGATGTGTGATCTTTCTGGTGTCTTAGATGTCTAGGTTTGATGAGAAGTCCAGGGAGACCTTCTCTGGTAGCTGTGCCTCAGGTGTTCCTGTTCCGCTCTCAGCCCCTCAGCAGGCACAGCTTCTCTGCCTGGTGTCCACTGCCCTTTTGCTTGTGCAGCCCTGCCGTGGGCCAGGGACTCATGAGGAACCCCTGTACAGACTTTGGAGTCCTCTGGTTTTGCACAGCTCCTTCCTTATATGCCCTCCTATGCAGATTCCAGGCCTTTCTCAGGGAAAGGGTTGCAGCAATGGTGGGACCTAGGGTGGATTCTCTTCTCTCACTGGTGCAGTCTGGGCTGCCAGTTCTCCAGTGGAGAAAACAGTCACTTCCTCTCCTTGATCCTACTTCATAGTGGTGTACCAGAGGTCTGTCACTCTGTCAGAATTAGAAGCTAAAGCCTTTTTTTGCACCATACCCAAGTGACTACCTTACCTGCCTGCATCTTTCCCTCCAGGGTAGTCATCCCATGTTCCCTTGGATTTCCATTTTGTTTCTTCTTGGGGCCCCTTTGTCATTCTTATCACGCTCCTATGAGGTCTCTCGTCATGTTTGCACTGCTTCACTTTAATGGCTGCTGGGTCACTAAACCCATTTTTGGGAGATACAGGACTTCTCTGAGGGCTGACTCTGGCTTGAAGACTTTCCAACATTAGTAGTATAATTTCCATTTAAAGAAAAGGAAAACATGGGACACCTGGTGGCTCAGTTGTTAAGCTTCTGTCTTCAGCTCAGGTCATGATTCCAGTGTCCTGGGATCCAGCGGCATTGGGCTCCCTCCTCAGCGGGAGTCTGCTTCTCCCTTCCTCTGTCTCTTACCAGCTTGTGCATGCTCTCTCTCTCTCTCTCCCTCTCTCTCTTAAATAAATAAATAAAATCTTTAGGGTATTATGCTAAATGAACTCAGTCAAGCAGAGAAAGACAATTATCATCTGGTTTCACTTACTTGTGGAGCACAAGGAATAGCATGGAGGACATTAGGAGAAGGAAAGGAAAAGTGAAGGAGGAGGAGTCAGAGGGGGAGACACACCACGAGAGACTGTGGACTCTGGGAAACAAATCGAGGGTTACAGAAGGGAGGGGGGTGGGGAGATGAGGTACCTGGGTGACGGGCATTAAGGAGGGCATGTGACGTGGTGGGCACCAGGTGTTATACACAACTAATGAATCATTGAACAGTACATCAAAAACTAATGTACTATATGCTGGTTAATTAGACTAAATAAATAAATAAAATCTTAAAAAAAAAACAGGGGTGCGTGTAGTGGGTTAGGGCCTCTACTTTCGGCTCAGGTTATGATCCCAGGGTCCCGGGATTGGGCCTCATGTCAGACTCTCTGCTCGGCAGGGAGGCTGCTTCCCTTCCTCTCTCTCTGCCTGCCTCTCTGCCTACTTGTGATCTCTGACTGTCAAATAAATAAATAAATAAAAACTTAAAAAAATAAAAATAAATAAAGAAGAGGAAAACATGAATTATTTCTGACAGTATCTTTTCAGGTTACTAGGCCGAGATAGGCTTGGACCCTAAGAAGTTGAATCACATAGTTCCTGGTCAGCAGGGCCTCCCAGGGGGCATCCCCCTGGGACTGTGGTATAGAAAACCAGCAGAGAATGTTGGAGAGAGGGCAGGAGCACCTGACAAAGGAGGACTGCCCCACACCTTGCTTGGGAGACAGGTCAAGAGCATGTGATTGTAATGTCCCAGAAGCCTGGGGGAAGAGAGTTTTAAAAAGCAGGAGTGATCAACTACTTTGAATGTTGCTGAAGAATTCGATAGCTGAGGACTGAGAAATGATATTGGATTTAGCAGGAGAAAGAAAACTCATTGGTGATTTTGGCAAGAGCCATTGCAGTGGTGGGTATGGACGGGAGGTTAATACAGTGGTTAAAGAAAGATTGGGAGGGGAGGAGGTGGAGAGAGGCTGTGGCAACAGATCTTTCAAGGAGCGTTTCTGTGCAAAGGGATGGAGAAATGGGGTGGAAGCTGGAGGGGAATGTGGGACGGAAAGAGGCTCTTGTTTCTTCAAAATGGGCAATATTACCATGTGCTGGTATGATCAGCTGAGATGAGGAGGAACGGTGGTAAGTTTGAAGAGAGGAAATGAGTGAACTAGCCAAGTAAGAGAATGAACGGACCAGAAAAATGCAGTGGATTTCTGGGTGGTATTAAGGAGTGACTTCAGATTAGTGCTGACCCATTTAAAGGGGGAAACCAGCTGGCGTCATTGTGTTGGTGTCTGACCAGGTGAATGTGTTGTGAGGCGAGTGGAGGGAAGGAGTGATCATTATGCTGGTCTGTGGAGTTTAAGCCGGGCAAGCAGGAATGCGATGATATGCAGGGTTGGGGCCTTCCCCAACCTTCCCCAACCATTGAGTAGGTGGGAGGCACAGTGGTTGGGCTGAGCAATTGTTCATGAATAAGGTGAGTGTGGAAGTGAGATACAAGTGGTGGTTGGGGAGTGGGATTCTTGGTAGCAGTTGGAGGTAATAGTAGGCAAGGGATATGACCATAGCAGTGGGTGGCCAAGGCAGCACAGCTGAGATGATCTTAGGAGTTGAAAAAGACAAGGAATGGAGAGACCACAGTATTAGACAAATCATTTATGAGAATTCTGGAGTCCTGAGGAGCCAAGACAGAAGTAGTGGTGGGGACGACAAGGGATGGGAGATGAGAGGGACATGAGCAGATGAACGCAACAGGGAGAACCATGTGGCCTCTAGTCAGACGGTAGGCGCTAAAAGGGAGTGAGGCCACTAGAGCCCATAGGTCACTCCTCTTAGGGTCCCAAACGAGGTGCCTCTGCTTCCCCCAACACCGTGGCCCAGTGAAAGGTTTTACTCTTCTGACCTTATGAGAATCAGTACAGCACCTGAAAGTAGGTGCTCAGGAAAGGCCTGCTGAGTGAACAAAGGAGCCACTTTGCTGGGACTCCGATGATACGACACTGTTGATCCCCTTCTCTTCTTCCAAGATATCATGCTTACTTGCTTTTCTACTGTATTCGTCCACTACTTCCCACTCTCCTTTGCTGATGACTTCTTATCAAGTTGAACACATAGAACTCAAATTCCACATGTATTTTTTTTCAAAACTAACTTCTTAAATTTTTTATTATGTTATGTCAGTCACCATACAGCGCATCACGAGTTTTTGATGCAGTGTTCCAAGATTCATTGTTTGCGTACAATGCCCAGTTCTCCATGCAATACGTGCCCTCCTTAATACCTTTTGAATAAATTCTTCTGTGAATCACACACACACACAAGTCAGGTTTCTCTTTTACTTGATGTCCAAAGCAGCAAGTGTTGTCTGTACCCCAGTGTCAATCTAACACCTTTGTCAACTACGGTTCTACTTCTCATTCTGAATTTAATGTTTCCCCTTGCCCCACTGCTAGATTTCAGTTGTCAGAATTCTGCACCCTTCCTGACTTCCTAAAAGCCCAACTCCAAAGCCCAAATTTAAGGGTTACCTTTTGGTGCCAGACAGTTGGGAGCAGAAATTCAGGGAGCCACATCTGGAGGCTTGGAGGCAGGTGGGGCTTGGCCGTGAAATCCAGATCCTTACCTCCTTCTCTTCAAATAGGTTTGGGCAGTTATAAAGAGCCTTTTTTCACAGGGTCTGGGCCTAAACCACTGGCTTTGATGCTTTTAGAAATGACTTTCCAGTATCAAGGTTGATCAACTTTTCTGCAGTTATCTGGCTGGCCATGAGCAGAGCTAAGACTGGAACTAGAAGGCATTCTGCCCAAGACAGGGTTTCTCCTATGATACCAGGCCAAGAAGCAATTCCTGGAAGGCTCCTGGGACCTCTAGAATAGTAGAGATAGCAGATCCTGGAAAATGGCAACTTCATAGCCCAGTGATTCTGCTCATGCACTGGTCATAGATGTGCACAGGGCAGCTAAATGAAGCAGACCCAGACTCTGCTCTGAAAGCTAGTGTTCCCTGGAAGCTCCCTCTCAGAAATAAGTTGCGTGCAGTTAGAAGCAGTGGGGGCAGATTTGACGAGACTTGAAAGTCCTGAAAATGTTGAGAAGGGCAAGTCAGAGAAGTGCTATATAATACTGCCAGTGTGCCTCTGTTTCTGTCCCTTGGATAGGATGAGTTGGGAGCAGATACAGTGAGCTTCAAGTCATGGAGAAAGACATAGAGTTACACAGTGGCCAAGTGGTCTATTCGTGGTCAAACTGTTGGGCCCAGAATAGAAATGAGGCCTCCAGATTCCCAAACTGTGGACATGTAACTATACCACTTTATTTCTTTTATGCAATCTTACTGTCTCCTCTTTTTAAAAATTTAAATCCAGTTAGCCAACATATGGTACATAATTAGTTTTTGGTAGAATGTTCAAGATGCATTAGTTGCATATAACACCCAGTGCTCCTCACATCACCTGCCCTTATCCATAAAGGTTTCCTCCCAAGGAAACCAGCAAAATTATATTTATGTGTGTGTATATATATATGGCAGTTCTCAAACATTTTGGTCTCATGACCCTTTCTATCTCTTAACGATTATTGAAGAGGTACCTCTGGGTGTTATGTGTTATGTCCATCAGTATTTAGTGTATTCAAACATGATACTAAGACACTTTCAAAGTATTTATTTATTAATTCAATTAAAATAGCCATGTAAGCACAAAAAACTTCTGAAAAATTCAAAAACCAAAAAATTTAAGGGTAGGAGTGGTATTGATCTACATTTTTGCAAATCTCTCTCTCTCTCTTTTTAAATATTTTATTTATTTATTTGACAGACAGAGACCACGAGTAGGCAGAGAGGCAGGCAGAGAGATGGGGGGAAGCAGGCTCCCCACCGAGCAGAGAACCCGAGGCAGGGCTCAATCCCAGGACCTCGAGATCATGACCTGAGCCAAAGGCAGAGGCTTAGCCCACTGTGCCACCCAGGTGCCCCATCTCTTTTTTATTAAGTTCAGTTAACCAACATACACTATATCATTAGTTTTTGATGTGGTGTTCAATGATTCATTAGTTGTGTATGCCAACCAGTGCTCCAACAGGTGAATGGATAAAGAAGATGGGGTACATATATACAATGGCATATTCCTCCGCCATCAGAAAGGATGAAGAGCTACCATTTTCATCGACTTGGATGGAACTGGAGGGCAGTACACTAAGTGAAATAAGTCGAGCAAATCTCTTTAATATCTGGCTTCATAGAGGACAGCTGAACTTTACTAACTGAACTTTACTAACTGAACTACTGCATCTGAACTGTTGAGATGTGTTATTTTGGTGGATGTACACGAGGAAAATTGGGCCTTATACAGATATATCATTGGAAAAGGGAGAGGCATTTTAGTAGCCTTACATTATTTTAGTAAAATTAAAGAAAAATGAAAAGATAGTGAAGACTTTCAGGCCAAGATTTTCAAAGAGGAACTATATCTAAGTAATAAAACCTGGTATTGCGGTCACTTTTCTCTGGAGATGTCCATGAACTCTAGGAGAAGTGGTTGAGCCTTTTGAGATAATTGTGGATACTTTTCTTTGGAACTATATAAAATTCAACCAAGGGTAATTTCTTTAACACTTGCAAGGTGGAATCTGAAAATTTATTGTTGAAATTTTCATACATTGTCACACTGAATCCATTAGTCTACCTTGCACTTTGTTTCTTGTTGAAGTTTAATTGACATAAAATACATTGGGCACACAACAGCGTGTGTTTCAGGCACACAGCAGAGTGATTTGACAGTTCTATACATTACACAATGTTCACCACCAGGAGTGTGGTTACCATTCATCACCATACATTATCACGGTTTTGGTGACTGTATTCCCTTTGTCATACTTTTCATCTCCCCGACTTATTTATTTTATACGGGAAGTTTGTACCTCTTAGTCCCCTTCGCCTTTTATGCTCCTCCTCCCTCCCCCCGGCAACCACCAGTTCTCTGTATTGATCAGTCCGTTTCTGTTTCCTTTGTTCATTTGCTTTGTCTTTTGGATTCCACATATAAGTGAAATAGTATTGCATTTGCCTTCCTCTGACTTATTTCACTTAGCATCATATCCTCTAGGTTCATCCATGTTGTCCCAAATGGCAGGATCTCGTTTCTTTTTAAGGACTGAGAAATATTCCATTACACTATATATATATATATATGTATATATATGTATATATATATATACATATATATACATATATATATATATATATGTCTATATCTCTATCCATCCGTCTATCTACCTATACTATGTCCATGTGTATGTATAAAATACCATATCTTCTTTATCCACTCGTCTATCAGTGGACACTTAGGTTGCTCCCATATCTTGGTTATTGTAAATAATGTTGTGCTGAACATAGGGATGCATATCTTTTTGAATCCGTGTTCTCATGCTCTTTGGTTGAATACCCAGTAGTGGAATTACTGGATCATATGGTATTTCCACTTCCTTTGTTTTCTTCTTCCAAATTTTTATTTAAATTCCAGTTAGCTAACCTGCAGTGTATTATTAGTTTCAATGTAGGATTTAGTGATTCATCACTTACATACAACACCCAGTGCTCATCACAACACATCAAAACAGGTGCCCTCATTAACATCCATCAAACATTTAACCCATTTCTCCCACCAACCTCCCCTCTCCAGCAGCCCTCAGTATGTTCTTTATAGTTGAGAGTTAAGTTTTGTGGTTCGCCTCTCTCTTTCTCCCCCACCCCCATGTTCATCTGTTATGTTTCTTTTTTTTTTAAGATTTTATTTATTTATTTGACAGACAGAGATCACAAGTAGGAAGAGAGGCAGACACAGAGAGAGGAGGAAGCAGGCTCCCTGCAGAGCAGAGAGCCCGATGCGGGGCTGGATCCCAGGACCCCGGGATCATGACCTGAGCCGAAGGCAAAGGCTTTAACCCACTGAGCCACTCAGGCGCCCCTGTTATGTTTCTTAAATTCCACATGTGAGTGAAATTATATGCTATTTGTCTTATCTGACTAACTTATTTTGCTTAACATGATACTCTCTCGCTCCATTCACGTCATTGCAAATGGCAAGATTTCATTCTTTTTATGGCTGAGCAATATTCCATTTTTAAAAAGATTTAATTAATTAATTAATTAATTTGATGGAGATCACAAGTAGGCAGAGAGGCAGGCGGGGCAGGGGGGAAGCAGGCTCCCCACTGAGCAGAGAGCCCGATGCGGGGTTTGATCCCAGGACCCTGGGATCATGACCTGAGCTGAAGGCAGAGGCTTTAACCCACTGAGCCACCCAGGTGCCCCGTATTCCATTTTATAGATACTGTTCCATTGTGTGCGTGTCTGTATGTATAGTCACAACTTCTTTATACATATGTGTGTGTGTGTATATATGTATATATGAACATAGATAAATAT